>NC_135553.1:9137500-9215000 GCF_964340395.1 Glandiceps talaboti | reverse complement strand
ATCTGATACAGATGATGCACCCAGTGGAGGTGGTACTGGTAGTAGTTTTGGGACTGCAAGGACCAATGTTAGTGCCAGTAGTGAAGGTCAGAGGCCAAGTGCCAATGTATGGGGTGAAGTGGTTTGTAGATGTAACCAGCCTGCTGTCAAGTAAGTTGCAACTCAGGTCAAGTTGCACCTGAAGTAAAGCACTTTTTCTATGTGCTACACTGGTTTATAGCATTCATATCAAGTGTAAAAGTACATTTGTATACTGTTTCAATTGGTTATTTACAAACCTAGCATGTGGCCTTTGTAATGTGGTCAATTAGCAAATGAAACAGTATACTGTTACGCTTGATATGGATGGTATGAATCATTGTAGCACATTAAAGAAAGTGCTTTACTTCAGTGTTACTCATTGTAAGCATGGTTTTATTGTTTATAAATGATTGTGGTACATAGAGGAAATACTTTACTTGGGTGTTATGGGTTGTAAAAAACAAAGATGACTTAGGAACTTTTACGGAAGAAGGGCTGTAAATAACCACTCTGAAAGTAAACTATATGTCACGTAATCTAACTAACTATGCCCACATTTGTATTGTATTTAATGTGAGATAGCTTCAGTGCATTGAAATGTAACTTGTGGAAGTCAATTCACCTGTTGTTTTGTTTGTTTGTTTATTTGTTTGAATGTGTGTGTGTGTGTGTGCGTGTGTGGGTGTGTGTGGGTGTGTTGTGAGTTGGTCTTTACATATGTAGGGGATGGGGCCTCATTAAATTTGATTTTGTGTAATATGTATGAATCTAATGTGACTTTGTGAGAGTGAGAGTTTTAGTCCAGGTATACCTTGATTGAGACTGTAAAGGTAGTCACATAACACCTTTGGTGTCTGTAGTACGTAAGATATCAATACAAACATTTGTTTACTTGTTTACATGTTTTAGGAGAACTGTGCAAAAAGAAGGTGCCAATAAAGGCCGGGAGTTCTGGACGTGTCCCAAATCTAGAGATAGTCAGTGTGGATTTTTTGAATGGGTTGATGCTGCAGGTACCTCTACCTCAACTTCTACAGGTGAGAATGGAAAATTTAATATGCTTTTCTCCAGATAACTTGAAAGAAAAGGGGCAGACACCATGGAAGTTTGTCATGATTTTCCATGTGAAGCACAGACTGTCACCATGGAAACTTCATATGACTTTTCCCACGAAACAAAGGTTGTCACCATCAGAACTTTCTATTCATGTAAGAGATTGTTAGCTGATGTTGTGTGAGATTGAATGTTAGATTGTCACAAGAACTTCAAAGAACATTTTAGCCCGATGAAACTTTAGGAAACAAATGAAAGACTTCACATGTACATGTACATGTGTGTATTCAAATTCTTCTGAGTACTCAGTATATTTAAATGCTTGTCTAGACTGCAAGGAACAAATGAATAATCTAAGTTTGACGATAAAACACAAGAATGTCTAAATCAGATGATAAGTTATTGATACTTGTGAATCATTTTTATGAATGAATGCTATAGTCATATTTTGGTTGAAAACTTGTAGTACACTAATCTAATGTATTCCAAAAATAAGTTGACAAACCCTGATTTCTCTTTGCATGATTTAAATGAATCATTTTTTTTAAGTGAGGGATTCTGGAATTGGTTGGAAATTCAGTAATTACTGTTTTTTCTCACTATCTTTTCTGGTTATGTAGGGTTTGGAGGAAATTCTGGCTTTGGTGGAAATGCTAGTTTTGGAGGCGATAGAGGACAGAGGAAAAGTTGGAATGACAGAAATAATGAAAACACTGGGAATCCCAAGAAAAGGAGAAAAGCGACATGTAGCATATGTAGTCAGGAAGGTGAGTTTTTTCTAGAGGTAAATCATACATATTTTGTGCAGTGACTGCACATAGGGAAATTACCCATGGAATTCCCGGTGTTTCTTGCAAGACCAAGAACATGAAATAACGTGAAAGTTGAGATGTTCTCATTGCATGAACACTCCACAATATGTAATCTGTATCCCTGAAAACATACTTACAATATCCAGTTGTGAACATTCACTGTGTGAAATAGTATCCCAAATTACAATATCAGATAGCATGTTAACAATGTGGTTTTCAAAACATTTGCCTAATACTTATAATGTTATAGAATAAAATACAGGAATTGCTTCTGAATTAAATTGAATTGAAATTTCTTCCACCAGAAAAGAAATATAATATACACAATCTTTGAAAACAGGAAAAACATTTCTGGTGAGGGCCATATGGAAATAGTTCCCTAGGAACTAATCAAAGTCCATGGGCCAATATATGCCAATATACTCTCTACGAGTAAAGAGTATGTTAGACAAGAGTAATGTGAAACCTCTCATGAAGTTTGAGATTAGTTCATTAAGACACCTGTATGTTGTTGTTTCAGGCCATACAAAGAGAACCTGCCCACAGAGGTGACAATAGAGAAACAGATGACAGGCTACACTTATGCAGGTCTTTCAGAACTTTCCCCTAGAGGTGATGATAGTGTTTGTGGCAGTATCTTCATACTTGTGAACTTCCTCAGTGAGAGTAGACTATAATGATATCACCGGTCGTCATCCAGCTCGCAGCGGCTGATCTGTCAGTCTACACTGAGGTGACAATATAAAAACTGATGGCAGTTACACTTCTGTTGCTTCATACTGAAGGAAATACTAATCCTAATAACAAATATGTCGTTCTTATGTCTCGAAGCAAATCATCTATATCAACTCATCAGAAATCTGAAATAATGTGTAGGGTTGAGATATTTTATCTAGAGTTTATCAAACTTTATCTTTATAATGTTCATGTTATATCTTTGTAATGTTCATGTTATCATTGTAAAACCAGAGCTGTTTTTATGGCATCATCTGATGCATCAGTGTAAAAATATATTTTGGCTTGTGAGAATGCCAGTTTTAACATGAGATCTATCTATCTATCTATCTATATAATACCAGCTAATCTCCTTACAGATATCACAGCTGGTAGGGATAGATTTCATTTTGATCTGGAAATTTGACTTTAATTTTTTTTATACCAGAAATGGTATTTGTACATATATGTGGATCACAACTTTTTAAATAAGTAATATAAATTTGACAGGGTATCATTGATTCTCTTTTGGAATGTTTTAAGCACAATAAGACAATTGATGTACAATGTACTAAGATTGTTGAAATGTTGTCTTCAAGGACAGTTTTGATATTTTAGGAAATACAGTCTTAATAAAAGATAAAATAACTTCAACACTTTGCTACAATTCATCTGTTAGTAGAATAATGAGTATGAATGAGTGCCTAGTACATGGACAATTTGCTTTGGTGAAAAGACAGTTTAAAGTTATTTCAAGAGAAGAACGAACCAAAATGTTACAAATACAGATGTTGATTAACTACTGATAATGTATTGATTTCCAAGTTGTGTCGTCATTTACTATAACAGTGACAACATTTGCAGAAGTTACAATAAAATGTACAGAAAGCAGAAACTTTTTCTATTTATTCTGGCAAATGCATGAATGTATATCACTGAGATAGATTATGAATTTTATCCAATTTTCAACCAAGTGAATTAAACTTGTAGACAAACTTGGACACCAACACTAGTAATCTGTTGACATCTGTATAAATATCACAATTTATTGATTCTCCTCTTGAAATGACTAGGTCTTGGAATGTCACATAGAAAATTGGAAATAGAAATAGAAATAGAAAATTGGAAAAAATTTTAGAACACAGAGCTGACAAGACAGAAACTGTTGATTTGTCTGATTGCCTAAGATCGCAGGGTTCATACACTCAGACTCCTGACATTGTCGTAAACCAGAGCAGAGCACCATCCAAGACAACAGAAATATTCTGTGCTCTGAGAATGACTCCTGAAGGAGTTGAACAGTAATTTCTAGATAAGTCGTAAAAGATTTTATTTATCACTTAAAAGTCCAGGAAATTTTTTTATTTACAACTGAAAAGTCATGGAAAAATTTTATTTTCAATGGAAGGTCCAGGATGAAAAGGTTAAATTCATGAAAAAATCCACAAAAAGAATAATTTTTCTCTGGTAACAATTGAAATGACAGTTTGTAATGAGATGTGTGGACAAAAGATTCATGGAAAATAAATGCACCCCCCATAAAAGATAGCTAAGTTATCAAAAAAGTTTTAAAAATTGGATGGATTTATGAGAGAGGCAAAGTTTAGGAGAAATTCATCAATAAGGCTGTGCCACACCCTCAAGATCATGAAGGAAGATAACTGAGTCAACTGCTAAGGATAAACCATAAATTACTCTTTCACGCTACTTAGCATTTGAACCCTAAATTACTGTCAAAACATCATCAGGTATACTGCTTTCACAATATCATGAATATTGTGGGAAACGTTCGCTGTATAGAATTGGTGATACTCGTGTTCTCTTCTGTAGATGTTTTGATTGTGGTAATAATTCTGACGGTTTGTTTTGATGTTTTTCAATTTTGTATTGAGAAATCAGATGGGTGAGGGGGAAAAAAGGAAACGAACAGTTTTATTGTATATTAGACCAATTTGGGGAAAAGTGAAAAAAAAAAAATTGGTTCCCCAGGTGAGGCTCGAACTCACAACCTCCGCATTACTCAATAACAGATCGAAACACGACCAAGTACTGTCATATAAGTACGGCGCGCTAACCGATTGTGCCACTGGGGAGCGCACAGGCAGAGAGCTCACTTCTGTACTAGAATCAAAAACCGTAGGTTTGAATATCAAAAGATTTTATATACTGTTCAAATACCGTTGGCGTAATTATTTTGGTGCTTTTCGATGTTGTAAAACTGGCGAGATACCACATCATCGAACGCGCGACGCGTAGACTTGGTACACCCAACTGTGACGTAAAATCAAGGTCATGCTGGGCCATTCATCGCACTCGATGACGTCATCTTTTGTTACCTTTTTCGCATATCGCTTGTAATACATTAATATTTCCTTTTACACTTATCTGCATGCTGCATAAAATGTATCATATCCTACAATTATATGTGAGTAATTGATTTTAGAATGAAGTTATCCTAAATAAAAGAGTTAGATAATTTTAATAAGATTCTATTTAAAAAATATTTTGAACAAGGCTAATGTGCCACTTGTTATTCAAAATGGCGGACGTGTACACGAAACTAGCATCAGCTGCAACGTAATAACACCAGATTTGTCATTTACGTGTGGTTCCACCAAAACCGTAACGTGTCATCCTAAATACATGCATTGTTAACCGAAAATGAGCTGGTTCGATAGCGCCGGACTTACAAATTTGGCGAAATCAGCACTGACGAACGCCCAAAAGTCCATCGACAAAGTTCTTGACATCCAAGATGAGGAAGGTGAGACATTTTCTCGTGTGCTAAATTTTAGGGAAGTGGGCATACACTTTCTCTTGCGTACAATTGTACAAGTGCGCAGGTTTGATGTAAATGGAAATCTGTGCACTCAATAATAAGTTACACAACATGGCTGTATTTAAGCGTTGTCGACAACAGACATGGTTTCGCATATTTTTCATTTTCATACGTGGCAAAATGTGAAGGTAACGAGAGCTCGAGAGAGAGTTTGATACACTTGAACTGTAACTTGTAAGGCCACACAGGCCATGTCTGACGGCATTGTAACCATCAAATTTGATGTAATGAGTTTCGTTGATATGGAAAATGTCATTGCAATTAATAAATTATACTCAAAATGTTAATGAAATTATTGGTTGAAGAGGTGACATGCAAGTTATTAAATTATTCTAATTGCCTTGTTTCATTTGTTACTTTGTGGAACAAATTATATATTCTTTTATTTTCATAATTAAAAACCTCTACCCAATGTTACATAAGGCAAGGTTTTGGCTGGATATATGATATAAAAAGAGAAGTCTTTATCTTTACTGTAGTATGATGACATTGGTGGTGTTATAGAGTTTATTTATACATACATGTATGCATTGCAATGGACACAATCCAAGCTTTTTTTAAAATCAAAACTACAAATTAATTATACGTTGGAGTTAAGTTGTACCCCTCTGAAGACACTGAAACAAGCCACATTTGTTCGTTAATCCACTTGTTGTGAGTAATAGTCATTGATGGGTGAAATCTTTAAAAATTTAATCCATCAAGCACGCAGGAAAATGCTTATTAAGGCACTGGAAGATCCTAATGCTACAGGTGGGTCATCAATTGTTTTAGGAATGCTCTGGTGGTTTCAAAGTATTCACATGTGTGTTTTCAAAATAGATGTAGCAAAAATTTGGTATATCAAATTATGCAATAATTGCGTGGTTTTATGGAAATACCAATAATTACACACAAAAAAGGAGTGGGAAATATTCAAGTGAATGCTAGTTCAGATAAAGTGATTCATTTTATTTGCTGTGTGAATTGTACTTTTTGTACTTTAATGTGTACAAATCTGTCACAAAGCATGCTAAAGAGAAAAAATTCATAATAAATGTTGGTCATGTGTGTTGCCTGTTGAATTTCAAAATCAGACATTTAATTATTTACAGTATTACAATTATAATAGGTGCTAGAGAGCTCCGATTGTAAGATATGTTCTGTCATGTAACCTATTGGTTGGAATGTATGGAGAATAGCTCCATTCAGTATAGACATGAAAAAGGGTTGGCCACAAGGGTGTCTTGACATTGTGTATCTTACAAGACGACAAAATTCCATGGCTTTCAAGGTAAAATTTATGCAACTCATTGCAGTTACCCATACAGAAAAAAAATAGATGGTATGAAAACATGAACTACATACACACATGTTGATATTTGAAACTAACCACGTGTCTTGAGAATATATTAATGTTGTAGAATAGCAGGGAAACCGATAGGGATATTGTGAGTTATCATTGTCAAAGGTACAGAAGCTGTGGGGTAGTATGTTAGATATGATGGTCCTTCATTCCACAGCAAGTCCAGTATGGCAAGAAGCCTTACACACCATTTATGATACAAAGTTTTATCAAAGTTCCGTAATCAGTATATTTTGAAAGTGATGTGTGCATTCTGCAAAATACAGTTGTAATTGTAGCACTTCGAAAATCAAAATCTGACAAAATTTCATTTGTAAGTGCAGTCTACAGCTGTGTGCATTGCAAGACTACATGTAAATGCAACTTATAGTTAGAAGGACTTTATATTAACTAACCTACATGTACAACCTCTGCTCCCTCAATGATGAAACTTCTCTCAATATCCGTATTGTGGTATACAATTCAGGGAAAAGGTTAACTGGTGGACTACTCTCAGTGAAGTTAAAGATTTTATCAATGTAATAATAATGAAATGAAGTAAATATTGTTAAGAAAAGCTAATGGAAGAACAGGAATACAAAACAAAAATTATGTGGACTAGTGTGCCCTCTGACTTGACATACTGGTTCAGCCAAATAATAATTTTCATGCTGAATAGCCAAGATTGTGGGCTGCCCCTCTAATGAACAACTGCAAGTCAGTTTTGCTTTCTAAGCACTCTGTTCTTGACATGCTTTGGAAGGAAACTTTCGTATTAATACTCCCAGTGAATTTTGAATTCATATATGTGGTGTCAAATGTGTGAACAGTCTGTACATTGTCATCTAAAAATAGCTGTGTGTGGTGATCCCATTAGCAAAAGAAAATTGATGCAAACAATTATGATAAACCACCAATGAAATCCATGACTATAGGGAATGTTACATCATTGTCAGACTAACGTTCTGGTTGTCAGTCTGGTTGTCAGTGTGTAAGTTGCTAGTAATTAATTAGTACTTACATCCATGTAGTGGGTTTTAATACACTGTTGTGTATTAAGTTTAATCCATCGTTTGTTTATTGCAACATTTGGTTGGCAGTGCTCACAAAAGTATGGATATAGTGACGTGTGTGTGTACTTCTCATATCTTTGTGATGGTCACACTCAGACATGGATAAATTTGTCGATGTACATACATACATACATACATGTATGTATGTATGTATGTATATAGATACTGTAGTGTTTTGCACTGTTACTTCAGACTGTTGAGTTTTAAAAAAAATTCATATCTGTCCTACACTTTCTACAATTTCTTGTCTGGTGGTTGCTAGTCTTCCGGTGAATCAGTTCCACATTATGTCTATTCCTGATTAACAGTGGCGTCGGCATGTCCTTTTATCTCATTGTACACTGAGATGTTTATTTAAAGCATGTCATACCTTGCATGATGTTATAATAAATTCCTGTTCTACATTATGCTACAAATGTACAATGATTTAATTTGTCATGTAAATACTGAAATTGTTTGGTATGGGTGATGGGGAATTTATAGTTCACTAATAAAACAAACCTTCACTCTCAACAGAACAAAACAATATTTCGTGCTCGTTTTCCTTTTTTGTGCTCGCATGTGCAAGCAGATGTTCTTACTTGCAGACTGTATTTCCAGCAAACTCAAATCTCAAGTTGATCAGTGATTGAATGATATCTCAAATAATCATGACAGTGTTATTCCTCAATATTTTTCTTCATTCAGCCAAGGAAAATACGAGTGACCTAAGGGGCTTGTCACTACTAGTTGCTAGACGAGTACTGACAACCATTTTGCTATGAGTGTTTTTGGCTGAATGAAGAAAATATATTATGTAATAATATAATTATACCTACAAAATGTACTCAAGCATAATTTATGAAAAATTCAGAATTTAATCCATATTTTCTGCTCAAAGAGAATATCAAGGCTTGTGCATTGGTATAGTTAGATGTTTATTCCCAATATTTTTCTTTGTTCAGCGAAGGTAAATATAAGTGACCTAAGGGGCCCTTGTCACTACTCTTCTAGCAACTCGTAGTGACAACCCTTAGGTCACAAGTATTTTCCCGCTGAATGAAGAAAAATATTGGAGAATAATATAATTATACCAGCGCCAAGTAATATCAAAGAAAAATTGGGGAAAGTAATGGCAGTTTTGAATGTTTAGCAGAACCAATGACGTAGGCATGCATTGTCGTGACATAGATGGGCATTGTCATGACGTTGAACGACCAGAGTATATTCCATATTTTATGTTCAACTTGGCTTGTGCATGGTATAATAACCAATGTATACAAGAGGTTGATATATAATATAAGATTATTGGTTTGGAATGACGAGAACAAAATGATATATTTCATTGATGTATAATTGTATGACATGCCATTCTGGCTGTGACATACTGTGTACTTTTAACAACCAAACCAAATACTTGACTATGAAATTATCCTGAAATTCAATACTACTTGAGTGCGTGTAACCACAGATGTGGAAATAAGTAGTTTTATACATGTACCAATGTAACATGCATGCAAACAGTTAGTGATGTGGCAAAAAGAAGAAAATAATGACCTCAAAAACCAAAGATTTAGTGCATGTGTGTCTGTTATACGGAATAGGGATTGACATTTGTTGCATGTTTGCATGCATGTTTTCACACTTTAAAAAAAAAACGTTTTCTGGATTTTGGTGAAAGGTGGATATTTTGGCATGTCTTTGATCTGTTCACTTGATTGTTGTATTCATGTTTATGGTGACCAAACGCACTGCGATGCCACCATCTGTTACACCACTACTTTGCCATGTATTCTCTTATCCTTTCCACTTCCTACAGCTACAAAGTGTCCAGATTCTACTACTGCTGTTACCGTTCCATCTGATACACTCCACCTAGGTTGGTGTTTATAACGTTTGTATGGGTGTATTCACATGCAAAATAGACTTAATACTCAAATACCAATACTGTGTATAAAAATAGAACACAATTTTATCTTGCTGCAAATCTGCTGTTTCCTCTCATTAATCTCTCTTCATTCTGTGTTAATGAGGGTGGTTTTTTTATGATTGATGATTTGTCTTGCATTCACTTTCCGTTTTCAGTACAACAACAAGTAATTGTGTACATTAAAAAAAATAAACTTGGACAGACACATATTGTCTGTATTATTATCAGACTTTCATGTATACTTTGCATGTTGAAATTAAGCTTCAAAGTGTTGGATGGGGTCTTAGTCTCTGACTAAATCAGACATATACACAGGTATTTTTTGTAGTGATATTAGTCTTAGTTCCATTTTAAAGAGCCATTAACATCAAAGGATGGTGTACAGATATTGAATAGACTATTAGGATTACTGGGTTGCCACATTGTGGTCGCTGTAACTGTGGCAGTAATAATTTTATAGGATGTGTCCAGGGGATTCATTAATACCTGTTGCTAACATGATAATGTCGGTGTGATTTCAAACAAGTTGGCTTGTCCAAAGTGACAAGACTAAGATTTGTATCTCAGCTATTCTGTGACTTACTGGTCACAGGAATAATTTCACAGTATGATGGCACAAAGACAAAGTGAGTCCAAATGTGTGATCGTTCTTGATTTTCTTTTTCTTCCCTGTGTTTGTATTGTAAATGGCATTCAATTTCAAACAGAAAATGACGTTTTCGAGCTACCAAGTGAAAATGACAGTGAGTCAGTGGAAAATACTAAAATTGAAAGTGTAATTGCAGACACAGGTATGTTGGTGGCTGGTAGATGCAGAGTCCAGCGTTCGGACATGATGATTTTAAGTTTATGGGCTTTATGGTAAATTATTATGGTCAAATTCTCCAGTTCTCCAGTTTGACTTTCTACAGTTGTGTCCCCATCCTTTTTATCACCATATGCAGTTTGTTGTATGCAAACTCAAGCAATAATTCTGTCTTATTTGTAATTTGACTCATAAAGTATGATAAAATGTTCATATATTCAATTCTTGTTTTCGTATATACCCCATTACGTACTTGCCAAAAACATCAAATCACCCAAGAAGTTTCTCAGTAAAGCTGGAGAATTGATCAGTGATAATGTACCAAAGAACATATGATATGGTTGTGGGGTAAACCTATGGTGTACAGTGACCGAGTACAGATTTCCTTAATTGGTCCACCAGAATTATGTAGTCATGGTGAGCAGTAATTTTGAACCTCTGACTCCAATCTTTATCTGTGATAGTTTGATCTGCATCATAACATGGCAGATCAGACCAATACATAGAAAAGATTTGAGTTGAAGGGTAAATAATAAATAACAATACTTTGTAGTAGTTGTAATTCAGGTAGTAATTACCCAAAATCTATTTTACCCTAAAACTAGTTTTAGCCAAGAGACATGCCTGTATATATACACAATACTTCTGTTAACCTTGAGAACTACAAAGAACTGAAATAAGGTACATGTAAGTGTCTCAAATCAAAATTTAAATGTGAAATTGTCTCTTGACTAGAAAAAGAAAAGGGTTACTAAAATCTTCCTTTTCTCAGGTAACTACTAACCAGCAAATGTGATGTCATTTGCAAAATTCAAAATGGTAATGGTGTGTGAAGCAGTCATCTGTGAAGTCCAGTCTCACGTTTACCTACAATTATGTCCAATGTACCCTTGAACGTGCCATCTCCAGTACCATTCCTAATCCAATTCTTGTCCTTTAAGGTGTTATGGAAGTCGTCACAAAGGTGTTGGGATGCATGTCCTTGAACAAATAATAGTGAAGTCTTATTTTTCCAATATCAGGATATTTTTATGATACTTTACATTTTTCCATATTTCAGATAAACCCAGTCGATCTACCATAGCAGCAAAAGGTACGTCAGGTAAACAAACAGACACAGGGAGACGATCTCCTAGTAGTCGAAAAAGTACTGAAAGGAAATCATCATCCAGAAATTCATCTACCGGTGATGGAGACAGTTTCTGGAGTGCATTCCTTGAGACTTCTACTGAAGAAGAAAACACTTCTCCAAAAAATCTATCTGTTAAGTCAACGGCGTCAGCTTTTACACGGAAAGGTTTTGGGCTTGGACTTGCAGGCAAAGTATGGGGGGCAGCAACGTCTGGTACACAGGAGGATGTGGGAAAATCAGAACCTAGTGCAGAAAGTGAGGTTTCAAAAGAACAGAGGGACAGGGTTTTATCTGAGGATGAAAGGACTAAGGTAGATGATGACAGTGTGAACAAATCAAAAAATATTGAAGAACAAATTTGTAGTACTGAGGAAGGAAAGGATGAAAAAGACTCACAATTGGTCGGTGAAGGTAGTAAGGAAGTGGCCGAAGAAAAAGATTCAGATTCTGTGGATGGAAAAGAAATCAGTGTTTTAGATTCCCCAGAGTGTAAGGTAGAGGAGTGTCAGGATAATGTGGTATCGCAGGAAAAGGAGGAAAGTCATGTTGCTGCTGAAAAGCATGATGAAGAACACATTGAATCACATGATAGGGGCAGTGAAAACAAACAAGACTCGCATGAACAAATAACATGTGATGTGGATGACCAAGAAAAAGACAATGAGAAGACAGAGGAACAATTTGAAATAGAGGTGATTGAGAAACCTGCAGATGTTGCCAAAGATCAGAAAACTACAGATACACCTGAGGAGGAAAACATACAAAGTAGAGATAGTGACGAACACAGAGAAAAGAAATATGAGGAACGGAGAGGAGGGGGACAAGAAGGGGATTCTAAATCAGATCATTCCTCGGAAGGTCATAATACGGATGATCAAAGCTCCTCAAAAAGTGACAGCGACTTTGTTGTGATCAGTGACATCAATGGAAGTGCCCCATCATCCACAAATATTAGTGGCAGCTCACCAGAGAGTGCTTCTCCTAGACATTACCCGATTTGTCCCGGTAACGGAAAACGAAGTCCGTCAGACAGTGAGTTTAGCATCATCTCAGAAGGTAAACTACAGGAGAGTGTACACTTAGATTCTAGCTGTGACACTGATATGACAGCCATGCTAGCCGATGCCTCTATCAATCTGTCTCAGAGAACCTCACCTACAGATACCACCACTAGTAGCGACATACCAAAGTATAGCAGTGGGGAGGAGGGCAGTCTGAAAGAATCAGCCGACGATGAGGAGGAGGATGACATAGACGAAATGAACAAGACGTTGACAGAAGTAATTATCAAAAGTGATGCAGTGCCAAGCGCTGATAAAGATGAAAGCTATGATAAGGATGATGTGATGGCTAGGTCACAAGAAGACAGCTCTGCTAGTGTAGAGTCAGTCAAAGAAGCTCCAATATCAGGGGAATCTGTAGAAGGAGCTGAAAAAGATGAATCTATTACCCAACAAGGTAAGTACCACTAAGTGTTGTCAAAGTATGACAGTGTCGAGGAAATTCCATCCCTGTATCTAAGAGAAGGACCCTGATAAGCCCGGATCAATGATGCCATTGATCCTGGCTTATCAGCCTGCTCTAATATTTGACTGGCAATTTGATTGGTCTGACAAAAAACTTGCCAAATAGGTTTCACACACACGGACTGAGTCATCAGTCGTTTGGGGAAAGGGAGATTAGACCATGCCCACAGCGGCTGATCTGTCAATCTTAAAGTTGTCTGAGCTACTGAAAAAATTGGTCATGAACAAAAGAATAATCTCATCTAATCAAATCTGTATGGATCCAATGATTAGATATCACTTTTAATATATTAGAACTTGGATTGATAATACTGTGAGAAAGCATGGTGTGAACTTGACATTATAAATTATAATTATAAATTTACAGAATAAACTGGTGAAATTCAGTGACAGGGAAAGAAAACAAGATATGCTAATTTATGCAAACACACCTTCATGTATGTAGCTATGGATGTGTAAGCTGAGATGAAACAAAATGAAGGGTATTAAGAATATTTAAATGATTGTTCATTTGTACACCAATCAAGGGTGAGAGCTCTGAAATCCTGAGGGCACCCTAGGGAACAATACATTATTCATTAACATTGTATGAAAGTATTTCACACCAGATCATTAAAAACAAGACATCGAGAAGCAATATAAAGAAGTTTCAATTAAATGTATTCACAACTGTAAATGAGTACAAGATTATCTGGAATATCAATGTATATGTATTCACAACATCACATTGACACCCAAGATGTACTACTAATAGAATTATATTGTCAAGCTTTAAAGCTAAGAGCAGTGAGAAACACATCCAGTCCATTGTTAGAGTTGAATGTATGTTAGACAACAACATAATACTGTGTTGAAAAGATTCGCAGCGGTGTGCAAAACAAGATGTTCTTTTTCCATGAAAACGTTCGTAAAAGGTGTAATTTGAATAAACAGGTTATTATAAATTAGACTGTAGACTCATCTTGGTGGTACTGTTTCAAGAGGACATCCACTACCAGTAACACCAAGACAAGTCTCTTGGCTGAGTATGAAGTATCTTCCCCTTCTGTTTGAAGACTGTAAAAGTATGGTGTGGAAAAAACTCTGAGCACCTGTTTGTGATGTGTTTGTCAACATTAGAAACATTGGATGTGTTTACTTATACAAAAGATGTACTTCTCAGTGCCTTTCCATGTTGCTGCAGTTTCCAAACTCATATTGCTGTTAAGAAATTATTTTGTACCTACACTGTCAACCCATTTATGTTTGATATTTCCCTATTTTACAACTAGATCCTGCTGATGAAGAAAAACAGGCTGTCCAACAAGAACAACAACATTTTGACCCAGAAGAAGCTGTGAAATCAGAGAAGTTATTGAAGGTGAAACATCTTTTCGAAGTTACGTATATAAAGCTGATTGCGCTAATCATCATCAGTGTTGTATGTATTTTATGAAATCAGTGGTTGTAGTACGTAGTAGTAAAATATCAACAAATTTTGATCGTTTTCATATTTTTGTCAGTGATTTGTTAAAAGCGTTTAGTGAGATGGCACCACAACCACCACAATTAAGTTTAGCTGTTGCCATATTTGTCAGATGAAAATGTTGACATGCCAAATCAAACCCAAAATCAGAATTGTATACTGCATAATGTTAAATTTTCACCTCAAAATTGGAGTATTATTAATTTGTATGACTGTAATTTCTCATAATACCAAACACATCTGTCGTCCTAATGTTTTGGTCAAGTAGATAATTCATTATAACTGTCTAGGTCGCCTATATCTATATCTAGGTGTGGTGTACCTGATGTTTTGTAATCCCCGGCAGTCGCCATTAAAAGTCAAATAAATTATGGATTACCATTCACTGTCCTACTGTAGAGGAGGTACAATAATTATGAATGCAGTTGTAATCAGGCCAAACAGAGACTACATGGAGAGTATGTAGTAGGAATGGTGTCCATTCGTGTGTTTGTCTGTCTGTCCATCCAATATGCACTCCATTAGGGCTATACATGTAGGAATAGCCTCTACCTTTGTCTGTCTGTCTGTCTGTCTGTCTGTCTGTCTGATCTGTCCACCCAATATGCACTCAATGAGGGCTACAGGAATGGCCTCCATCCATGTGTACTGTACACTAGTATTAGCAAATCCAATACTTGTAGGTGGATCAATCATGTTTAGGTTATGTTTGGTTATGACTGGCTAGGTTATGATTAGTTATATGTGGCTATAAGTTAGTGGCTAGATTATAGTTAGCTATGTTTGGTATAATTGGTTTGGTCAGGTTGGATTGTAAAATTTTTGTAAGTTTTGATGGTTAGATCAGCAAATTTATAAGCAGGTGTTTGGTTTTGACAGGTTTTAAAAGGTTTATGCATGGTTTATTTAGTTGTGGTTTTACTGAGTTTGGTGTACTCTGGTATGGCCGGTGTATTCTACTTTTTTCTAGACATGTATGTCAATCATTGTCTACTATGGTGTGGTGTACGCATGACTACTGTAACATATCATGTGACATGTTGAGTTTCCATGGTAACAAAGCTGACATGGCATGTATACATGTACTTCTATCTTTGACTTGTGCTTGACTGACTGACTGCTTGGCATATATCAGGACTCTGATGAAACTGATGAAAGTACATCAGACCTCAACTCTGATTCTGTCACTGTGTGTGAACAGTCTGAGAACCTACTAGAGGTATGTCATAATTCATTGGGTTGTGGTGTATATTGATCTAAAAACTCATCCATTTTGTGTCAAGTTTTTTCTCAATGGTGTCTGGATGTGCAATACTATAGTAAGTACTATGTATGGAGAACTGTGTGTCAATTTTTAATTCCGTAGCAGCTGTAGACTTTTTAATTGATTTACTGTATACAAAGTCATACATTCAGTTGATACATACATGATACAGAGGGGATGTACCGATACTTCTCATCCATGACATTTTGTTGTGTGAGTGATGTATGTCTGCAAGCATTATTTCTTTGTTACTTCTGTACTAAATGAAAGTGATAAAGTACTAGTTATAATTACTTCTTGTATCCCGACTAAGGGTTTTAATTACTTATGAGTAAAGTTTCATCTTTTTTAGGTTGACAGCCTTTGTCAAACTATCCGTTTGCTGGTTTTAGCACACGTTAGGTGAACATAATAAAGTTGGAAAGTAAAAAAAAAAAGTAAAGAAAGGGTAATGGTAATGGTAAATAATATTTGTAAAAAAAATTAGCTGTTTGGTTTGAACAGGTTTTGTATTAGAAGTTGTGTTCATCATCTGTAATAGATTGATAAAAAAAAACTCTGGTAAATTATTAGACATTTGAATAATTACAAACAGTACCATAACATTAACAAATCGTTGTGGCTAAGCAGCCGCAGTTTTAGCAATATGGTATTACTAAATAATAATTAAAAAAGTAAAGAAATTTTTTGTATAGTACATGATGCCATATTTTTGATAGCATATTAAAATCAGAATGTTTACTATAACATATGTACCAGTGATTACTTGCATCAGTTCACATGTTATTGATATGTACACGGTAGTTTTAATACTGAAAACATTGCATTCTTCACAAGTATGCAAATGAGTACGTGATTGTTCCATATACATTAATCACATGACCATCAGTTATATTTTCATAAGATTTACTGCTTTGGATAAACATATGTAAAAATAATAAAACTCCAAGATGTAAACGTGCCAGTGTGAACGTGTGGAGTATTTTCACCCTTCATACTTGCAGTGTTTTCTGCTACACTTTCATTCACTCACTTCACTTATGACATTACAGCCACCGATAACACCCCAAGCACTTTATGCAAATACACCAAGGTGTGCCACATTGGCACAGGGTTTTCTGTATGTTCAAATGTTACAGCTGGTATTGGTAAATGATATTAAATTCATATATAATAGCTAGGTTTGCTCTAGTCTATTCCACATAGTTAAATATCAAAAGGAAAGTCTCAGACCATCAGATTATGCAAATACATTACATACATTGGAAACTATAGTGAATAAGTCTGCAGAACGTCATACGAATAAACAGCTATACGTTGGGGCAGGTTTTGATAACTAGAATTGGTAGCTATTGATGGGCTGATTGTCTACAGCTGGTACAAGATTAACAAGATCACCAGTGCATATAAATGTAGGAAATAAAATGTATGAATACTTTGAGTGGTGTCAGAGAAATGTTTCAATGTCGTTTACTGTATTCTAAGGTTAAAAATAAAAAAATATGGAATTATGTACAACTATAATAATCATTTTTTTTGGAAATTTGGGAATTTTGAAAAAATGTATTTATACAGTAAGGTATATTACCAGCCATATTTAAATAGAATATTATATGAATACATGTTTACATTGATTTCCATATATTCATATGAACACATAGAAAAAATGAAGAAGAAAAAATCGTTGCTATTATTACTGTTGGGTCCTATGTATTATTTATGGGTTATTATGAGGAGTGGTTTTTGTTCAAAAGTTCTGAGGTATACATGTACATAATGCAATGTACATTTATCAGTTTTGTGTATATTTAGTTTATAATTCTAATATTGTTATTGTAAGAGTGTGTGTTTATATAGGGTATCATCTTAACAATGGGATAATGGGTACAAATATTTGCCTCATATTTTCCTTATGTTTTGTGAATAATAACTGAAGGCCAAATTCCTATAGAGGCAAAAAAAAACTAAATTTGTTGGTAAATAGGCTAGTTTGATAGGTAAAAAGTATGTTTCTGAAATGTAAAAAAATTAGTAAGCATTTTTGCATCACACGGAAATACATCCTTTCATGTACATAAATTGAAGTATAAAGTGGAATTCTGATGGTCTGGTGGTTAGAGTGGTCAGCTTGGAATCTGTAGGTTGCAGGTTCGAGCATCACTGTTGCCATTTGTCCTTGGGCAAGATTCGAACCACTATTGTGCCCCAGTCAACCTAGCTGTATAATTAGGGACCTGGTATGATAGAGGTTGCTATGTGAATGATTTCATCGTATGCACTTACAGACACTACAAAGGATTTATACTTCCTGGGGAGTTGAAATATAAAGGGCCTTTGTGCTATTCTAGGTTCATACTAGGAGTACTAATAAAACACTGTGATCTCTATATATAAAAATCAACATTATTGTATTGTAAATCTCTCCCCACCGTTAAATGTATTTGCAGAAAAGGAACTTGCTTGTATTTTATATTTTACCCTACCCCAATATGGTAGATCCCAAAGTCATTCCTCTTATTCTGAAATGAACGAGCATGTATATTACACAATTGTAATACCCAATTGTAACTTGTACCATCCTGTGTACATTCAATTTGACCTGTTCATATCAATATCCATTACTTAATGTGTTTTCGTATCATTATTATTCACACTAATTTCAGAAATTGGCTGAAATGGCTGAGGTTCTTCAAGCAAGGGAAAACCAAGTTCTGACTCTCAGTAAAGAAAATATGGACCTACAGGAATCCAGTAGTATACTTAGAAGGTGAGATAGTAGCACTGAGTGCAGGTACCGGAAGTATTAGTTAATAAAAGCAAAGAAACCGTATTAAACTGTATGTTTCTGGAAAGTGTTCTTAGTCTTTTTCAGATATTTAAAGGGGGTTCATTTTTTCACTGCATAGAAATCAGCTGACTTTCTTGACTTGCAATTCCTAGAACCAGGTGCATTAAATGTTGTGGTTTCAAAAATGTTTTATTTTCTGTTTTACAGTCAACTTAAACAATCTGAAGAAGCCAGGGAGAGTGAGTTGGAAGATTTAAACATTGTAACTGAAGAGTTTACGCAGCGTTTATCATCTATGGAAAAGAAGTTTCAGTCTGTGACTAAGGTATTATTTTATCACTAAGTACTCTATCACCAAATACTCACAGTAGACTTTAGGGACCAAGGGTGAATATTGCTTGTAATAAAAAACACAATGCACCTATACTTTAAAACAACAGTAATGCAAATATATTATGAGATGTTTAGAAATGAGATTGCATACTAATGATCATTGACATTGGCATCATTCTTATATGAAGTCATGATGGGTGAATGGTTAGAGTGGTCGGCTTGGAATCTGCAGGTTGCAGGTTTGAACCCCATTGCCGCCATTTGTTTCTTAGTGGCTAAAGTCCCAGGGCAAAATTTGAACCACGATCGTGCCTCAGTCCACCCAGCTGTATATTTGGGTACCAGGTACGATAGAGGTTGCAATGTCAATGCTTTAATCCTATGCACTTATAAATACTGCAATGAATTGTATTCTCCCCAGGGAGTTGAGGAAGTATAAAGGGCCGTTGTGCCACTATAGATCCAAGCCAGGGGTAATAATTGTAAAGTGCTTTGAACACAGAGTGGGAAATTTCAAAAGCGCTATATAAAAACCGACATTATTATTATATGTGTGTATTGTTAATTGTTGTAATACTAGTAGCATTCTACCCCATTATTCCTGTTCTGTACATGTATTTTAATATTGTAACATGTAACATGTGTTTCTAAACAGAAGATGGTTTTTGTAGATTTTGAAGCACATCTCACCATTCGTTCAATTAAACTGTTGCTTGCTATCCTTTCTTGTTAGGAAAGAGACATGTTGAAGAAAGAAATTCAGATCACATATCAACAGCTACAAGACAAGTATGTATAAATAACTGTTGTTAATTTGAATTTTGAGAAAGATTTGCAATTTTTACAGCTGATGTTGACATTTGTTTTCGTATTCTGCTGTGCTGTAATGTGATGTACTGTACGTCACTGATGTACTGTGCTGTAGTGTACTGTATTGTGCTGCACTGAACTGCACTACTGCAATGCACTGTGCTGTGCTGTGCTGTGCTGTGCTTCGCTGTGCTTAAGTTTACTGAAATTTGCTTTACTTTACTGAACTGTGCTGTGCTGTGCTGTGTTGTATTGTTTTGTACTAGATATATACTGTGTGCTGTATTTTGCTGTGCTAAGTAGATGTCTCACACAGCAGGGATGTCCATTGTTATTATGATCTTTCTGATGATAAATTTGATGTGGTTCTCACAACTTAAATCTTCCACATTACACATTGCATGGATTCTTAGTTAAATTGGTAAAAAACAAGTAGAAATTCTTTTGAAGTGCACAGAATGTATAGCTTATCATTTTAAACAACTTGTGCTACTTTGTCATTTAGATCCAATGAAGACAGGGTTGCTAGGTTACTGGAAGAGAAAGATGAACAGATTGAAGGCTTGATGGAGGAGGGTGAGAAGTTATCCAAACAACAATTACAGAATTCCAATATCATCAAGAAACTCAGAGTGAAAGAGAAAGAGAGTGAAAATCTCATCAAGTCTCAGAAGTAAGTGTAGTAGTCTTCAAATATATCAAGTATGGGTTCACTGAAAATCTCAACAAATATCAGAAGTAAGTGTAGTAGTCTTATACTAGTATATCAAGTATGAGAATGAAATCATGTCAAATTTCATTGGTCATCTCAATATCAGAGTACAAAACATAATGCAATCGCATGAATTTCATGTGAAAATGTTATCGATTTGTAAGTAGGCAAAGTGAACATTTAGGCAATGTCAGTGCCCTGGGCATTTGCAGAAATATCCAATTATGTATACAGTAAGCAGAATTCTAGATTGGGTGTGACAATCTTATATGTTCTCAAATAGTACATGAAAGTAGTATAAGAAAATCTCACAGAGTCTCAAGAAGTTGTGAGAATTGCACTCACGCTTTCTTATGTGCAGCCACTACAAACACAGCAGTTTATACTTGTAGGACTGTATGGTACTCTGCTAGGCAGGAATGACCCACAAAATGAAATGAGAAAAACCATCCATTTTAAATGAACAAAATCGACTTTCAGAGGATGAGAAACTTTAAATTTCTTCCATTCTCTTATTGTTCTTGTTCAGAAAGCAACTAGATAGCCTAGAAGCTGAAGTAACACACTTGAAGGAGGTCCTTGATGGAAAGGAGGGCATTGATAAGAAACAGAAAGGTAAGAATATGTTGATGTGTGTTTCTTTGATTTTGTCTTTGAAGGATTTGATTATTGAGATACAGATATTTCTAGACTGAATGATTAAATGCTGATGGTGCTCCTGTGCTCTTCATCTAATGTCTGCTGACTCCAATAAAGTGAAATTTGTGTGATGTGAAATCATGAAATTACTCCGTAGAACCCATAATTATGAAAATGCCTTTAGTTTGTCAAGCTATGTTCCCACTAGCTAAATACTGTATGAAGTGATTAATGAAGTGTACACAACAACAGATCACCAACAGATCTTTCAGTCTAGTGGTAGTTCATAATACCTCATTAAATATGATATGATACAATATCTTTTATTACCCGATCAAAAAAAAGAAGACATGACAAACGTAAATACATAAGAAGCAAAACAATCAGAACGGATAACAGGAGTTAGAAAATAGCTATGCTAATCATGTCTGACCCCTGACCTCAGCACTAAGCATTAAAATTAAGAATCGATTTATAAGTAGTTACTCAGTGTCTAACGTATGAGAATATTTTATATCTACAGCTCTTTCATAACTCCAAGATGCATCAAATATTGACATTCCACCTACAACTTGGCATAGATGTCACATGTTGTTTTCATTTATCCTTGTCTTTCAGACGGTATTTCTAAATTAAGTGTAGCTGTAGAGTTACAAGAGAAACAAATCAATACACTGAACAGTGAGTTGGAAGATGCAAAGGATAAAGTGAGAAGTACGCAGTCTGCATTAGATGCATCCTACAAGTAAGTACAAAGTATGGTACTGGTTGGGGGTGGGGATGGGGGAGGGGTTGGATGGGATGGGGTAGGGGAGATGCAATGCTGATGTATTCTATTGCGTTGCTCAACTGAATGAAGGTACAATGTACTTAGTGTTTGCCTTTTTAAAAATATTTTGTTATCACAATTATTTGCCTTTAATTGCTAAGAAATTTAGATCATCATAAATTGAACTGAATGCAAGATTTCGTTGTGCAAGTAATGATGTCACAGTTTTATATGTGGACTAGAGGATATCCATTGAAATATTAGATCAGTCTTGTTTATTACAATGGTTTACTGACCTGATAAAGAAAAGGATATAGACAAAGTGACCTGGTGGTCAAACTATGTTAAAATTTCTGATCATCAGCATCTTGATATCATGTAAATCATTCTCAGACCAAGATGTTGTCGCTGAGTCCCTAGTAATCACCAACTACAGAAGGTGTCTCTGCAGACCTTGTGTGAAAAAGTTCCATGAAAACACTGTGTGTGAATATATTATGTCAATGTTGATGTTTCATTTTGTTATTTAACAGGGAGATAGCTGAACTTCATAGAACCATAGCCAGTAAAGAGAGTAAAATACAAGAAGCACAGCTTAGTGCTGAGATGAATGCCAAGGAAGAAATCCGATTTGCATTGGAACGGGCTCAACAAGAGGCAAGACATGAACAGGACAGTTTAGCAGTTCAAGTGAGTGGTTCATAAAATTGTGGCGTAGATTTTAGACTTTCAGTAATTAGTTTTTTGTCAGTGTGCAATAATTCAGCTAATGTATAAGGACATAGATAGAAACGTCAACGATATTTTGTAAAACTTATATTGCACATTGGCAATATTAGTATACACAAAAGAATAGTACCTTATCTAAAGTGTGATTTTTACAGAAAAAAATTGTTGGATATCTGATGGATATCTGATGTGTGTGTATGTTTGCTGAGTTGGATCAGAATGGTATTTACCCTCCTCTCATCAGACAGATTTTTGTTGGGCTTAACAATCAAATGTAGCACTGTTGTTAAGATCCAAATTTCATGATTTTGATTGTAATGTTAATATATATCATCACAATCTTAAATTGTATACCTTCCTCACATTCAGGTGAATGACCTTAGAATGAGTCTGAGTAGAGCAGAACAGATATATGCCAGGAAAGAAGACAATCTAAGACTAGAGATAGGAGATTTACAACAAAGATTACAGGAAGCTGAATACAGGAACCAAGAACTTAGTCAAAGTGTGACTGCTGGTAAGTACAGGCAATGATTACCAAGTGTTTATGAGATTTGATTTTTGTATTAATAAAGTAATAGTTACATAATGATTTTAGATCGTATATCCAATAGTTCTTGCAAAATGTTCATATGAGAAAAGACAAGACGAGTGCAAATTGGGGCACTCCTGGAAAAATTACTTGTGTCATGACTATTCCTAACATGGAACTTACAGGTGCTATGCATTGCTAGGCGTGGGTGACTCTGGGATGGACTATGGACTGACTCAGAAACCTTGACAGTTCTACAGTGACATGAAAGCAAGTATGCAACATCGCCCTGTCATGCAGTCCCAAACCTGAATGGAAGTGTGTAGAATTGTGTCTGTGTTTGTGTACTATGTATAAAAAAAATAGTTGGGAGTAATTCCCAACATGTCAAAATAGAGGAGAGTTTGTCACTTCTCTTTGATTACTGAAACGATAATTGTAAAATTTTATTTTTTTTCTTCGACTTTTGACAATTTGTAGCTACCAGACCTTTGTTGAGACAAATAGAGAACCTACAGTCTACATTTACAACACAATCTAATTCCTGGGAGAGAATTGAAAGAAGTCTGACAGAGAGATTGAATGAAGCACAAACTCAACTAGCATCAGCCCTAGAGAAGGAACGGATGGTGACAGAGAATTCACTTGAAATGAACTCTAGATTAGCTGCCCTTGAATCACAGGTGACGTTACTAAGACAAGAGAAAGTCAAACTGTCAGCGATGTTGGAGATGGAAAGAACAAAGATTGAATCTTTGGAGGAATATAAAAACAGGTAAGATATCGCTTTGTTACTAGTAACATATTTATTATTGGAGGTGGGGGCTATGTCTCCGACAAAGTAGAAGACTTGTTACTACATACTTTTGAAGTATGACAAAGGGAATGTAAAACAGTAGTTGAAGATTTTCACATAAAGTCTGGATAAAGCAAGAGTAGTCAGTTCGCCTCTTTTTATAGTATATTTGTATAATTCTTGTTGTACCTGTAATAGAACTTTACATCATACTTAAGGGTCAAAATAGAGCAAGGTTGACATATTCACATGTGTGGATAGTAATACATGTGTGTAGCAAGTTGAGGGGAAGTCATGGTGTTGAACAAAGAATCGAATTGTTGTTCAAGTGGTAAAATTCCATTTTAGGTAATAAGAATTTGAACATTCATTTGTTGACTGTTACAAAATTTTGGTCAGCATAATATTGAAAACTCAGACTGTTTAGTCTGCACAGGGTATAAGTGTGTAGACATATATGATAATGATATGCAAATATTTATGTAAATCAACCACACAGTCAGAAGAATACCAAGGGAGAACACTGCTACTATGGGTAATATTATTTTGGAGTGTACATGTACTCTGGATGTTGTGGGTTTCTTATGGTTTTTGGTTGTGTCTGACATGACTTATATGCAAATTGATTTTATGCAATTTCCGATGTATAATGTATGGCCTTCATAAATTCATAGAGTTATATTTATTGATTACTGTGTTACATAAAGAGCAGAGGAAAATTACTGATGAGCAATATTATACCACAAACAAGCCAGGTTGAACATGTTTGAACACAAAATATGGGCTAGTCATTCTATGTCACAACAACGTGTGTCTACATCATTGGTTCTGTGGTGCTCAAAATATGAATCAAAGTATTTGAAATTATTTGATTTATTCCCCAGTATTTTTCTTCTTTCAGCCAGAAAATACTCATGACCTAAGGGTTTTGTCACTACCCAGTACTTGTCTATTGACACATAGTAACAGGCTCCTTAGGTCACTCATATTTACCTTAGCTGAATGAAGAAAATTGGGATTATATCTGATTGTAACACTGACAGATTATGTGTTTGTTGTATTAAGTGCTCCCTTGAGTGCAATATCCCTTCAATTTTGCTGTACATGTATGATCCAAATGAAATGATTTTTATCAATAGAATGATCTCGTGCGGTATGGTGTAATAAAGACAAGAACAATAGTGTTGAAATGCGTGTTATACCACTACCAATAATGTGGACTACATTTGCAACTTATTCTATTGTTGTATTTCATTCTGTTTATTTTGAAATACCAGATTTATTCTAACAAAGGAAAGCATGTTTCATGACATGTCTGACACGGTTGTATAATGGAATATGCAAAATAGATATTTATGACTTTTTAGTAAATGCGTGTTAAAACGTGCCGTTGATCAATGTATCTTCAGTTTGTTTTCCGATACACTTGTATAACGCAGGATTTATCAACAGTAATCATTTCATGAAAAAAGGCGCGCAAAATGTTTTCCTATTTCGCTGCAATCACAGACAGATCTCCGTTCATGTAAGTGAAGTTACTGTAGCATGATCATGGTATTATACACAGTGTCCTGAAATATGTAGATGACGATTAGGGTTCTGATATGTTGTCAGTTCGTCCTTTCATTAGCAGAGCTCGGGACGTTTCTTCATGTCTGTTAAGCCTAGACAAAAGTGACTTTATGTAAGTAGTGAGGACATGGTGTTGTGCAGCTTCCGATATGTAAATGATAGTTACATATAGAGTATATATGATGAAATGTGTGTGTGGATATGACTATCTCAAACTGTCACATTTGTTAACGTTTCATGTTTTTGTTTTTTTGTATGTGTTATCCAGAGAAGCTGTACAGTTAGACACAGTCAGACATACCTACTCCAAGGCCATAGAGGATCTAGAGAGAGACAAGGCGTTGCTGGAAAAACAAGTCGAAATGGAAAGACTGAAAGTTGATACAGAAAAGAAGAAATTATTACTAGCACAAGAAGCTCTGAAAGATAAGGTAAACAGGTATTGATTGATTGATTGATTGATTGATTGTCTGATTGATTTATATGCATAATTAGACAAAATAACTTCTGCTTTATCACAATTAGCTGATCTCTGAAAATAAGAAAGAAAAATTTACATATTAACAATATGTGGAGAAATTAAATTAGCCACATGTGTGCTGATAATGTGAAATAATGCAGAGCTATAATTTGCTTCACATCTGGTGTTTGTAAAGAGAAGCCACTTAACATTGATCCATTTCAGGAAATCTGCATACCATAGTAGAATGACACCTGTAGTTCTACTAGCAAGAAGCTAATTTACATATTAGCACACTGAAAGTAATGAACTTAGCATATTAGTTCAGCAACACCTGTGCATTTACCAATAACAAACCAAACATACATTGAGTAGCCAAACAGCATTTGTACATAATGTAGCAGGAAATATTTTGTCAAATTAGTAAAACATGTGTAATTTGAATAATCTTTGTTGTATTTGAGGGGTGTGAAAATGTGTACAAAATTAGTCATGCACATGTTTACCTGATGAGTACAGTCACTCATCAAACTGACTTGAAATTGTCAAGAACTGAGACGTGATATTGGCAGCTAATCTTTACCAGGGAGACTGTTGTGTGTCTGAGATTGCTGAATCTTTGTCGCCAAATACTAACTTGGAACCCTGCAACCTCTCTATCTTCTTTCAACTACCATTTTTCAACTCTTCAAAGATGTTTCTTGTACAATTCAGCAAAGTAAGAGATATCTTGGTATTTTTCCTTGTTGTTCACAAAGTGACACATGTACAGTAAAAACTAATCTTGACTGTTGGACTTGTACCTGTCTGAGATTACTGAATCTTTGCCTTTAACTAGTCACTGAGTGCTTGTGTACACTGTCAACCCACATTTGCAACTTATCGAAAATGTTTCTTGTACAATTCATGAAAGGAAGAGATAATACAGTACTTCTCCTACACGTTCACAAACAATGCATTTCTTAGCCTTACAAAAATCTAATGGTTTAAGGTGATGGGTTGCTGAATACTTGACTAATGGCAACAATGGAACTAAGCTGTACACATAATTATTATAATTTCCAATGTAGGAATCAGTTCACTTTGACCAAGAGTTTTTGCTACTGCTACGTTGCTTTTAAGTAGGATTTTTAAAAATAAAATGCTGAATTTGATGTATCAAGGACTTGATATGAACCTGCACTACACACTGTTACTGACAAAACCCTGTATATTTTATGGTTTTACCACAGTCATAATTGGTTTTCTTTCACAGGAGAAGAAGATGGAGGAACTGAGTACGAGTGTTCACTTGAAAGTTAACAGCCAACCTGAAACCCCTACATTATCAAGATCAGCCAGTTTTACAAGTGAACCTCTGACCTCTACTCCAATATTACCACCATTGACTCAGGTAGGTGTAATTACCCACAAACACCCAGTAATATTACTACCATTGACTCAGGTAGGGTTTAATTACCCACAAACACCCAGTAATATTACCACCATTGACTCAGGTAGGTGTAATTACCCACAAACACCCAGTAATATTACTACCATTGACTCAGGTAGGTGTAATTACCCACAAACACCCAGTAATATTACCACCATTGACTCAGGTAGGGTTTAATTACCCACAAACACCCAGTAATATTACCACCATTGACTCAGGTAGGTGTAATTACCCACAAACACCCAGTAATATTACTACCATTGACTCAGGTAGATTTTATTACCCACAAACACCCAGTAATATTGAGATTGTTCCAAATCACCAATGCCTGGTAACTGAAATATTGCAGACACATATTTTAATTGTTCTAGTTTTTGGGATTTTTCAGGTGTTTTCACCTCTCAATTATGTTGTGTTTTTATCATAGGGTGAGATTCTAGAACAGAGTATGTCAGCCAGCATGACAGGTAGTATGTATGAAAACGTCATGTCAGGATCTGCTACTGCCATTATAGAAAGTCTACAGTCACAAGTGAAGCAGAGAGATGGTGAAATAGTACAGCTACAGGTGAGTAATGTACTCCATCATAGAACTTGTCAGTACTGTTACTATAAATGATACCGTCTTGAGTCTGAGATAACTGGGGAAAGTTCTAATTACACTTGCTCAGACCAAAGTTGCACAAAACATGTCACAGTTCGAATTGAAATTCCAGGGTTTGAACAAGATAGCTGGAACAAAAAGCATGTCATAAGATAGATTGGCATTCCAGGGTCACTGAAGCAAAATACAACAGATATACAGTAGAATTGGTCTGGTCATTAAAACTGAAATGAAACTAAAATAAGAAAGGGGGTGTGGCTGTATGCAATAAAATTATTACAAAAAAGGCACTTGATACAGCACATACTACTGCCAATACAATAACATGACCCCTGAATATTTTTGTCAATCAATCAATCAATCAATCAATCAATCAATCAATCAATCAATCAATCAATCAATCAATCAATCAATCAATCAATCAATCAATCAATCAAAGCAATTGCTGAAAGAGATAAGAATGTTATAAATCAAATTTACCTGTTGGAGATAGTAGATTGTTGCTAATCAGAAATGATATCTTTCAACACATTACATTCTCAGGCTCATAGTCTTCCCATAGTCAAAGTAAATCAATGGTTGTACTCCTGTGCTACATTAATAGTGCCCTAGGGAAACTATAAAAAGAATAGTACCCTCTGTATGTAAATTGAGGTCACTATGGGTCACTTGTCCATACCATGTGACACAATCTGAGCCAATCACGGAAGACTGTATGAAAATGATTCATTATAATCTTTCATAGGTCAGTATTGCTCAGCATAATGTGTGTGATTTGATACAGAATTACGAATATGTATGAAAATACCGTTAGACCAGACTCATAAATAAACCTATTTTTAATTTTAGGTGGAGATTACTCAACTTGAAAGAACAAGAACTGCCATGGCAGAGGAGCTAGTTAATTTGTCCAATAGAAATGAAATACTTGAAGATAAAGTGGAACAAATACCAGAAATGCAAAGAAGACTACAGGTAGAGTGGCAATTACAGATACAGATCAATGCTGTAGAATTTGTAATATAAGAATGGTTTCTCTCCAGCTTGCATTTTTTGTGAAAGAGATGATGAAACTTTAAGGCACTTATTCCACTCATGTAATGAAACTCAAAAGTTTTGGCAAGATTTTTTAAATTGTTTCAAGAATTTCTTTACTCTATTCGACCTGCCCTCCCTCAGTGAGATATTGGAAACATAACTTTCACAAATCTGTATAACCACTTGCTTCTGTTGGCCAAGAGACACATTTACTCTATGAAGATGAAAAACTTGAAACCGCACTTTGCACTATACTTGAACCATGTGAAATACAATTATCACTGTGAGTATATTATAGCTGTTAACAAAGACAAACTTGAAAGGCACTGTAACAAATGGATAACAATACACCATCTTATTATGTAAAACAAGAGCAACTTATATTGTAAACAACTGAAGTTACCAATAAAAATCTTATAAATATAAAAAAAAAAAAAATGGCTTCCTTTATGGAGGGTATAATGAAAGTTACATGTCTCTCTCCTGCGATAGTTGGAGAAGAGTTTGCCAGACTAGGAGTTTACAGTTATAATGTCTTGATGTACTAATGATCAAAATGTAGGCGTCATTCCCTTCACAGTGTAGATTCTATAGGTCTACATGTGGATCATTTCAAGCATGGATCATTTCAACAGAAAGTCATTTCATTAGCAGCACATGTGTTGTAGTTTCCAGCTAGTGGGTGCTGTGAGTTGATCTCGCAATATCATAGAATGGTGTATTTCTTGAATTGTGCTACATATTGAGTATTTGCGAAAATAAATGATAAATATGACAATAAAAGTTTATCAGTGGTAATCTACATAGTTCTATGAATTTCAAAAGGCTTAGGTGTGAGTAGGATTAAAATTTAGTTGTAGAAAACAGTTGTCTTGGAGAGCTACAGAAGTTTGTGCTGATCAAAATGTTGATCTGATGTGTCCTTATGTTGCCACTGATAAAGACAGAAGTAATGTAAGAACCTGGGATTGAATTATGGGCCTTTAATCCATTAATCACAAAATAAAACCAAGCTCAATGATAATGATCATACAGTAATCTGTTGGAATTACAGTATTAAAGCCCCACAAAATTGGCAGTGTTGCCAGAATACTAGAGACCCAAAATGCCAAGATGTTATACGTTTATTTGAACACTGATTTCACTATTGCTTGGCAGGCTCTGGAACACAAACATAATGCAGTGCTTCAGATGTATGGTGAAAAAGCAGAAGAAGCTGAAGAATTGAAATTAGATTTACAGGATGTGAAAGAAATGTACAGACAACAGGTAAAGTATTCTGTCAAAAGAAATCTGTTTCTTACTACCAAACTAAAGTGATTAAGCACGATATTTTTTTACGTCACACTCAAGGTTTTTCGTTACAAATTATATAAATCAAAATACAGACACTGATAGCATGCATGCATATGAAATGATACATGTTATCTCACTGTGAACATAAATCAACAGGACTGGATGAAATAAGGATGATGCAAACACAAACCTTTTTATTTATGTTCAGAGTGAGCTAAAATGTATTATTATTTATGTACATAGACCCTCATTCATATTCCCAGGGTGTGACGTCAAAGTATAGTAATATGAAATCCATGCATTTCATATTACTATACTTTGACGTCACACTATAGTAATATGGTCGGAACTACTTTGAATTATTTGTAAACATCATCAACCTGTACAGGTACGGTGTTATTCTTTGAAAACATGGTTTCCTTGCTATTCATAACAAAAAATGTTTTGTGAGATGTTTAAGTACATTGTTTCCCATTTGAATACCAGAATTCTTTATCAGAAATGGCTTCTTACAAATTGGTCACAACTATAGTTGGATACTGGATATAAACTGGTTGAATTGACTCTTTGTACTTTTTTTCCTATTGTCAGATTGAAGAATTACTGAAAAGTAAATAAATCAAGACATCATAGCAATTATATCTCTAGTGACTAGAAGGGTGTTCGATTGTTGATGGTGTCACTGCAGTGTGTTAGAATATCATGGCGACCTTGGCTTTGAAGGAGATGAAGTGGACTCTTGTGCACTACTCAGAAGACAATAATTGGACATACTGGTACTAAAAAGAGGACAATGATATGCCCTTGTTAAATTACAGATGACCTACCCTTGTTAAATTACAGATGACCTGCCTTTGTGTCATTATGGATGACCTGCCTTTGCTTCATTGTGGATGACATATTTGTATGAAGGGCATTTGACCTGCACTTATATTACTTACAGTTGACCTGCCTTTGCTAAATTATGGATGACCTGCTCTAGTTAGATTATGGATGACCTGCCCTTGTTTGGTGGGAAGTATTCTATACTGGTGTAGAGACTTGTTTGTATGATGTTCATTTAAAGTACACGATAGATGGAAGAGGGGCACCTCACTGCACACACTGATATAAAGAGAGTATTGAATCTAAGTTAAATTGTAAGATTTTAGGCATCTAAAAAAATAATTATTTAAAAAAAAAAAATAATAGTCCACACACAGATTATTGTAAGTCAAGTCCTCTATGATTCTGTTTGATTTAAGTCCAATATATAGTTCACACCAGTTTGGTCCAGTACAGTCCGGTCTAATCCAGTCTGTGCTAGTCAATGTCACATGACCACTAAGGACCACTGACTGATATCAGCATGTCTGATACTACACACACACTACATAGGTAACAATGGGATATTGCAATAACAAAAACAAAGTCAGTCTGTACATTGTAGAAACTTTCCCACTTTATATGTAAAACTTCCAAAGTTCTAAATCAATATCAGGTCATAGATGTATAAAGGTTATTTGAATAACAGTACTATGATTGTCATTCTACTATACTGCCTTCAACATCTCTCTAATCAAACAGTATGCTGGAAGGTAGTAAATGAGTCTACAAATAGACTATTGTGTTGTTTTATCCTCAATTAAAGGGGCACAGTCTGTAACTGGAGACTTTTTTCAACTGTCATTGTACAAAATATTCATACATAATACACACACAAACTTATTTCAAACCAAATCTAAGTTGTCATAGCGTGCTACAGGTGTTTAGATATGCGCAAAAAGGTTTAAATGAGACCTATTTAGAATTTTTTGGTAACCAAAATATTACATAATTTTTGTATCATATCTGTATACACAGTGAGAGCTCTATGGATTGAGAGACACAACTCAACATAATTTAGAGGTTGGTATAATATGGGGATATTTCAAAATGTAGCAAAAATAACCACTATTGAGCATAAAGTTACAGCCTGTACCCCTTTAATGTCTGCCATCTGTAGTTCTCTGTCTGCATTTTGATGAACAAACCATTATGGTGTATGTAATATATTCCATATTTATACAGTCGTTCTGTACCTTTGTAGGATTAGAGTTGAACACATGATGTGGATTTGTGAAAAGAATCTTCATTAAATAGCTTTCTTGTTTTCAAAAAAGTGCAATACCTTTCTAAGAGGACAGACAGTGGCTGTAAACTACTAGAATCAAATTCATCTGATGTACATTTGATGACTTAATCATATTCTAAGAAACTAAGACATATTTTCAGTGTATACAAAATAACAAATCTTTTTAGGACTTCTCAGTAGTTTGGTAAAGGATGCATGAAGTGAATGTTCTGAAACCTCAGAGAGAAAAAAAAATATAGATTTTTGTGTATCCAAGCTTACAGCACAAACGTAACATTTAGTGTTTTGAAAAGTTGGGAGAGAAGTAGTTAATGTTTTCTTTTTCAGGGTATATAGAATTCTGTAAAATTATATGCAAATAATTCAATCTAGCAATTCTACAAATTTGAGTTTAAAATGCCACTACCGTAAACTTTATTTGTAAAGACAATGTGACTTTACTGGGGACTGTCATGAAGGTTGAATCCACTTTTCTCTTTACATTTCCTTGGTAGAAATGTATGTGAAGCGTGGTCAGGTTGACTCTTTGTATGACATTTAACCTTTAACCTTTATATTAATACATTGTGGAATACTCACCTTTGAATACATGAGCACGTTTTTTTATTCAAGCTTGGGCACTGTTGGCTCAAATATTTGGTATAACTGGACAGTACAATATAGTTACTTGTGGAACGATAAATTGGAAACGAATGCGACGTTTTGATCTGTCTACTACGGACCTTGATCACGCAATGAATTACAAATATAGTTATTCAGCGTTGATGTCTCTCTTTGGTATAACAGCTCTCCATTCATACATACGACTGTAAATTCTACGATGTGTATGCTGCAATGTTGAACAAGTTTGGGTCACTTTATAGCACTCTGACACAGTGTATCGTACAAACTAGGGATGTATTACATTGTGTATCATATCATGCTGGTGCAAGCAGGGTTTAGTGCAAACTATATATATAAGCATAAACAGTTTGAAATGACTGACTTTTTGCGTAACTGAGAAAATTCAGTGAAAGTAGAATCATTGTAAATAAAATAGTCATCTGAAATAGTCAGAATTCCTGAAATGTAAACAATGAGCAGTCACAAAAGTGAGGTGGTTACTTGTACAAAAAATTAAGGTGAAATTATTTTGGACAACTACTTAATTGCTCTGTTTCTTTGAGTTTCATTTCTTACTGGTGCTAATTAGTGTAAACCTACAATCATCTGTGGGAGTATGTCATGATATTGTATTTCAGACCTGTCTATCAAGTAGTGTTTGTAGTGATTGTCTTTCACTTTAACACTGAAAAGTAAGGCCAAGAGCTTCTCTGCAAACTTGAAAGAAGCACATTTGGAAATGTAGAAGCTTTTACATAGAACTTTATATCATGGAACATAGTATGGGTTGTATTTCTGATTTGAAATTAATAGAAAAGTTCTCTTTGCATCCAGTGGATATTAGAAAAAAGAGAAAATGGGTCTCTCTGGGAAGTGTGTATTGTGAGAACAGATACACACACACACACATGCACACACACACATGCACACACACACACGCACGCATGCACTATGTATCACACACAGTATTGTAGGAACAGAGATGCAATTTGCACACACTCGCACACACACAGGACTACAATATATATCACACACACATACACTATGTATTGTAGGAACAGAGGCGCAATTTGCATACACACACACACAGGACTACAATATTTATCACATCTACCGTAACCATTGAATGTTTTCTTCCAACGCATGTCATGCATGTATTACTGTAATTCTTTGTACTCTTACATGTCATATTACAATAATTCAAACACAGGTTGTGGAAGGGGGGATACACTTGCAATCAAATGATAACTTTCAGTAGATCATTTGATAGAGTAACAAGTAGCCATTGTATTCCTTATTTTATATCTGTATTCTGCAAAGATGTTGGCATGTTTTAGCTGACTTGCAAAGTGTGGTCTGTGATATAGATGAGGGTATGTGATTTATAAGCTGTGGGGGGTGGGGGTGGGTGGGTATTTGCAATTATAGTGATTCATGGTAAACGCTTTAGGAGCAAGGCATTTTTGCCTCACTAGGTGTCATGTATGGTTCACTTTTCTGGATCTAGACAATTTGTGTGTAAATATTGTAAGAGGGAAAGGAAAATAAACAGTAAGGATACTGATAAACATGGAATGACTTCTTGTGGTTTTTTTTACAAGTTTTATCTGTTACTTAACATTAATACAACTGTTATACCTTCTTCGACTTTCTGTGATGTTAGAGGTTATTACTTTGTAAGTTTGGGTTACATGGTTTGACCTACTAAAACAAACACAAACTAAAATTATTACCGATATTGGAACATATTGACATAATCTACCAATGGATTGATTAAAATACACACAGTATACCGGTTGGCATCTCTTATTGTAAGTGGTGACAAATACGCCATATTCAAATTATCAAGATAAAAGATTTCATGGTTTGGCCACTTGGAGTGCTGTTTTCAAGCTGTATTGAGGCAGGATGTGAGGCCAGAATAGTTGAGTGTAAAGACAGCAGACACAAAAGTCATTTTCCATGTTGTTCTGTCTACCAGTAATCAGAAAATGCCTAACTACTATTGTAATAGTCTATTAAAAGACATTTCTTTAGCACACATTTTGTTCATACATATGTATTATCAGTGCCATGATCAAATGTTACTGCGTCACATATGGGGCGCCCTCTTGCAATCCTTTCATGCACAATTATCAGACCTTTAGTAACCAGAATATGGCATATTTAACCTCAAGAATGGATCAGTCTCTGGGAAATTGAAACCATAATTGTGATTTATTTCTGTCATCTTCCAATGTACAATTTTGAAAACTTCCAGTGTTGATTACATCTGAATCACAAAGGTATTGCTATTACCATTATGCAACAATAATAGTTTTAGTTTGTGTCTTTGGTGTAATTCTTAGAAATGCATCCCATTTGGAGTCACAGACTGTTTCTAGTTATCTTTGCTATGACATGGTTGTGCTCCAAGAACTGGGTTATGGGTCCAGAAAGAGTCCTTTGTGGAATAAAATTGCCAAATGACCATTGTGATGGTGCAAAATTTATACACTTGTAATATATTATATCACTCTACCATGCACAAGCCAAGTTGAACAAAAAATAGGGAATTTATACCCTGGTCCTACGTCACAACAACATGTGTCTTTGTCACTGGTTCTGCTGTGTTCGAAATATGAGTCAAAACATTCAAAATTGCCATTTTTCTTTGATATTACTGGTGCTGGTATAATTGTTATTCTCAAATATTTTTCTTCATTTAGCCGGAAAATGCCAATTTAGCGACTCATAGTGACAAAGCCCCTGAGGTCACTTGTATTTTCCTTGGCTGAACGAAGAAAAATATTGGGGAATAATATCTAATTATTCAGCCAAATTGTGTTTTCTTGTGAAATAAACCACACAACACAGAAGTCAATTACGAAATTGATTTATTAAACTGTGTATAATTTATATTACAATGCCACCCGGCATAAACTCCATTTCAGTTGGTTGTGTTACTGGAGGTATGACGGTGTTAACACACAAACTAGAATTTGTTATTAACTGCAAAACAGAAGTTTCACCAGAAATCCAAAAACAAAGACTTTGTAACTCTATGGACACACACACAACTCTCCTACAGGTAGGAGTACACTGCAGGACATAGCACCATCTTTTTTTACTGCCAGTAAGGGTAGTGAGGCCAGTATGGATACTTCTTTCTCTCTTCTAGGGTTTCTGGGTAAGCTTCGGCAAACTCTTCCTTGGTCATGTCTTCAAATGGAATCATGTTAACTAACCTATCGAGCTGTAGCAGAAAAGAAAGAAGAGATGTTTAAGATGTTGACCTTGCAATAATTGTGGTAGAGCAGGTTGGACAACACTCAAGAGTAAAATGTTTTCCATATCAATGATCATTTAGATAACTGCTTTACAAGGCTGATAACTGACGACCATACTTTTTGTTCTGGATGTCAGCAGTACCATTTGCTGGATTTAAGGGGGAAGGATGCCTTGTGAATTCACTGTTTTATAAAACCATTGATGTTAAATGAGGTAAAAAGGGTTCATTTCATTCATTTTCACTTATCAGTATGGGGTTGGCATCGATCTGAACTTAGGCAGAAGTGACGTACAATGTACAGGCCTTACAAGATAACTTCCGTTGAAAATATTGTTGAATGCTTGTACTACTAGTATTAAACACTTGCAATGAAAATAGAAAGAGTTTGACAGTATGTTTAACCATAGACCCTCCACCCACATAGACCCTCCACCCACATAGATTCTCCACCCACAGGACTGTGGGTGGAGGGTCTATGGTTTAACAGAAGTTGCATAGGAAGGTCCATTTGTCACTTCCGCCTAAATTCTGATCAATGCCAACTCCATACTGATAAATAAAAGAAACATATGCACTTCATGACATAAATTTTAAGATCAAAGTTTTTACTACATATTGTGAATTCATAAGGTACATGGATATGCATAAGCTAATACTGAAACCTTGATCAAATGGACATATAAATGTATCGGTAATATAGTTACTCTATGATATCAGATTGACTAGTTCATCAGATTACAAGTATTTACCTACATGTGTGTCTCTATGAGAGTAACCCATATAGCTGCATGTATCATTACTACACGGAATACACTCATAGATGTATGCTATTCCTCCACTTAAATTCCGACATTATATAGGATAAAGGCGGGGTAAGAATGGAGGTTTCATTTCGTGAATCTGTTTTCACTTTAAATGTCTTGGCAGTATTACACACAATGTATGTATCATATACAGTAGGAACTGATTACAAGCCATTTTCAAAGTTAGTACAATGTTCCATGGAACCAATTTGCAAGTTGCTGTTCATTTCACATTAGTAACTGTTTTGGGGTAACAAATGACCAAACTGTTGGCCATTTCGCCATAGGAACAGTTTTGGGGTAACAAATGACAAATTGTGGGCCATTTCACCTTAGGAACAAGTTTGGGGTAACACATTACAAGTTACTTGTGATTTCACCTTAGGAACAGTTTTGGGGAAACAAACTACAACTTACTACAAGATACTTGTCATTTCACCAGGATTTCGACTGACATATTCATCGTTGTTGGTCCTCCAGCTAACTATTAGCTAGACAAGTAATGTGTGTTATTACAGGAGTGTTCACAACATATCTGCCAATCTAACTTGATTTCTACCCTGAAACTGTTCATGATAGTATGGCACTATGTCCAATCTTGACCAACATCTACAGCCTGTTGCAGGTTTGTGCTCATGGGCTGTTTGATACTACCACGCTGAAACCAAAAAGAAACTGCACATACTACACTTCAATTGCAGTTTCTTGCTACACTTTGTCTAAATGTATATACAGTGAACCTCACACTTACATGTTTCTGGTAGCCTGCAATACGGCCATCAGATTCTTTCTTGAAATCAGCTGCAACCTGATCCTGTAAGAGAAACACAGCATAGATTTAGATTGGATTTTAGATTAGATTTTGTAGCCGATAATCAGATCAATAACTTAAAAGATGTAAGTGATGATAGTACCTTACTTAGAGTAAAAAAAAAAGAGTACACTATGGAAATATTCAGAGTCCAAAATAAAGATTTTATCAATCATCAATGTATACTTTGGATCATTATCATTGACATAAACTATTTCCCAATACTTTTTCTTCGCCTGTGATTTCTGTTTAGCCAGGGAAACCATTAATTACAGAGGTCCTAGATAAGTACTACAAAGTAGTGGCAATGGCACAAGTATTGTATGGCTGAATGATGAAAACTATTCAGAAATGATACTACAAGTTATGTTTTATTTGGTATGATATTGCATCACAACAAAATAACTTTTCTCCTCAGCAAGAAACACTGTAATTGAACACAATCCAAAAATAGTTTGCTGTTATCTCATGATGTCAGTCCATTGTAGTATACCCCTGATGGATGCCAATGAGATGCTTGCCAACATACAGGAGTATTTGCAGAAATTTTCTGCGTGGCAATATTTTGTATCCATAGTTTCACTTACCATTTGTTTACGTTGTTCTTCTACACTGGCACTTACTGTGTCTTGTGGGTAGGGGACCTTCACATTGCCATACTAGAAAAGTACATGAATTAGCTGTATTAGGGTAAATTGAAACTGTATTGCAGAGAAATCAAAACTTAGTTTTATCTAGAACTTACATGGTAGTGATGATTGATGATATATTATGTATCCATCTACTTCAAGTTATAGCATTTAAACAGTGGCATAAACCTTTATTTATCAAATAATTTTAATTCTGTTATGATATTGTCCCACCAAACACAAGATTAGAATCCTCTGGCTAACTACTAATAGTGAGTGTTAGTGCATAGAGTAAGTGCAATATCACACTATACCTGCCCTAGTTTGTGCTTATTGGCATAAATGACTCTGAAGGCACCCAGACACTTTGGCAGGTTGCTTCACTTGAAACAACATTATACACTCACTTAGATAGTGAAAGCTGTCAATTTCCTTCCATTACGCTGGAATAGTTGGGTGACAGTCAAACAAATATTGTAATAACTGACCCTTCCCACTACAGCCAACTGATAAATTGTGGCTCATAGACCTGACTATAAGCAAATACAAGCTAGGAGTGAAAGACATCTACATGTACCCTTCAGTACAGAAATAGACTTGCAGTATTTCAAGAGTAAACACAATCAATATTTTGGCTGTAAAACTATAGATGAATTTAAATAAATGATCTGAGTACTGAGAATTTTGGCGGTTAAGTGGTGGTAAACTGTATGTGGGGTGAGGTTAGAAACTTGATTTACAGTTGGTGGTACGATTTGGTTGGGAGATCATTCATTTTAATCCTCTCTACAGGGAGGGAGGAGGTATTTATTTGCATACAAATATCTACAAGTTGGGCAAAACAAGATGCCTACAACTCCTCTGTGTTCATATGAAAACTGGATGTTCACATGATAGTCTGTGATTACAGCTTACTGTACACCTAGCTTTCACACATTTTTTGTTTTTCAATATAGTGATTACATAAACGATTCTGTGACTCTTTAAAAAAAAAAAAAGACTTGGTGTAGCAAAACTTACAGCCTTTTCAAACTGGTCTACAAGGCCAGCAATTGGAACTCTTTGTTTGTAGAAGTTCCAGTCAATGGCGGTTGGCTTTTCTGGGATTGTGGTAAACCTGAATTGATGGAAAAGGAGGAGAAAATTAGATTTTGTAAAACATTAAAATACATACAAGTAGTAGTTGCCAAGTGTGAAGAGAAAAAATAAAACTGTTACATGTACATGCTGTTGAGTTAATTCAAAGTCTTATCGAGTTTTGCTAGTGTTTACAGTAATTAGGGAAGTGTAACATTACATGTATTAACTTGATGCAAACTCATCTGTGTAAATGATATACTTTGAAATAAACTAAAACTTTGTACTGGTTCTAACTGAACAGACATTTTTCAATAAAATGTAGCTTTCGACCAAAGTTCTCTGGCTTTCTTAAGGGATTTTTGTCGCAATGTTCACACAATATTTTAGAGTCCCACGTGTATAAACCGTTAAACGCCATGACTTCACATCTCTGAAGTAGAGTGGAGATCTCAGGTAAAAAGACTGAGTCTGAATAAATCCTATCCTGAGACTGTCTTTTCAGTTATGACCAGCAAACTAACACATCATGCCTGCATCTCTCTCGCAATGGTTTTTAGCTTAAATGTACCTGTTTGTTACTGTAATACAACTTTACTTGCTCATAAATGTCAATCAATGTGTGTACATGTACTTCATTCTTTCCATGTTACATGTAGTTCGACAATGCAAGACTGATAAGATTTAAACACTCTGTACATGGCAAGTTAACTATGAAGGAAAACCCTTCGAATTCCACGCCAGTAATAACACAGATGCACTAGTGAGACATCCATGGACAGGGCTCGAAATTAACAGGAGTCCCATGCCTACAGACGACCAATTCTTAACATATTTTTAAACACTGTTTTGGGGAAATCAGTATAACAATTTTGGCACTGCCAGTAGAGAGAATACAAGATGCAGATTGCATACACTTATCAGTTGTACTATTTGGAGGTATACACAAAACAGCCACATTTAATAGTATTGCAGACGAAATATTGCCGTTAGATTATGACGGATTGAGGGCATGGCTTACGTCACAGATATGTAAATTACGCCGGCTTGATATGACGGTTATCGAATTATCGGAATTTAACTGATCATACTTGAACACGAATATATCATTTATAAGTAAAACTGTGCCACATTTCCTTATCCACTTCAGACCTAACAAGCTGGTAGCAAATAAGGACGAAGTACACTGCAACAGTGCCTCTGCAATGTGAAGCTTGAAGCAAACTGCAGTGACTATTGAGGTCGTAAACTACAAGCGATAGTTCATCCGATACTTACCTGGCTTTTATTGCGTCTGATTTTCCTTTCAATGCTATAAACTGGGATCGTTGATTTGGGGGAACTCTTTCTGCAAAAAGAGCCCAATCTACTGCTTTTTGGCCTACCCTTCGGCCTGCCATGACTTCTTTCGGTTCAGTGCCTCGTCTACGAGCAAAGATGGCGGAGTACAGGTTTACCTTATTCTTGTTTCTCACTTATATATCCCACAATCCCCTTGCCAAAAGGCACTGATGGTATCACTGATGGTCCCAGTCACATGTGGTTCATACAGTTTGACTTGCTGTATTAATAAAGTTACTTTACTCTCTAACGAGAAGAAATATATTTGTGTATATGCAATAGTCAAAAAGTTTTGAACAAGAGAGAACTATTGCAATCACAGAATTGTGGGAATACTAAAAGGTACATCAGGGGTACATAATGAGGTGAGAAAATAACACCGCTTGGTGGCGCTTTCCACAAGGACAAATCCTCATGCATAATCTCTCGCAAACTTCAAAATTACGTATCATTCGAACTTAATACATGTAATAAGTGAATGTTCCGTGAATACATTCAATTTCAATTATTTTACGACTATGGCCAATTCTTTTGAGAGTGATTTTTTTCATGCTGAATCACAATATGCTTTGATATTTGTGTAATCACGTGCCAGCGATAGCGTAAAAAACGAACGAGTCTCATTCAATAGAAAGCAGACGCATGAGGACGCTAGATACTTAGGATAAAAAGATGGCGACGAATTCAAGCTGGAACAGTAATCACTCCGTAGAAATGGACGGAGAAGTGGGAAGTGACGCCCCAAAAAACAAATGGGTGAAACTCAATGTCGGAGGGCAAATTTTTCTTACGACAAGAACAACGCTGTGTAGAGACCCTAAATCTTTCCTATGCAGACTGTGCCAAGAAGACCCCGACCTGAACTCGGATAAGGTGAGTTTGTGAAAGAGGCCAGTCAATTTTATTAGTACACGGTAACATTTAAAATGATAACGTTAACTTTATGTCAAAAGAAAGCCGACTGATCAAAGGATATGAAAACAGATGTGCAGTCGTTTCATATGGCATGATATACATGTAACCCTGGCGTGAAAGTTAAATATATGACGATGTTCAGTTAAGAGCACGAAATAGTACGTTGACGTTGTCGTTCACCGAGCAGACTAAGAACAAGCAGCAGACATGCTCACTTTTGTTTACATATGTATTGTGCTAAAAATAGAAAATTCTGTCGATGCTAAAAACGGATACACATCCTTACTCGAAGAAGTCGTGAAAACCCATTTCAGTGATGAAACATTATTTTGTTTGAAAATGTGTAGTTTTGGTAGTTATGACACATAGCTGTCATTGCTTCGAAATCAGATGACAAGGATAGTTTGAAACATGGTACAACCCATCACCCATTTACATTTAAAACAACCCGAAAATGTCACTTTTTATCATATTGTTTATGTTGATTCTACTTTCGAACCTACATTTTTAATGGACCACAGACAGGCAATAATTATTCATGCAAGACTTGCTACAAAAAGTTAGTTTTCTAGAATCTATTGTTTCTCAGTACAATTTATATATCAGGGTGTTACACACGTAAATTTGCAATTAAAACTATAATATAGTCCAAATAGAAAATCTGTGCCATTTTCATATAGAATGATATGTTTATGATAGATTTTTAGAACCATTGCAATGGGGGGGGGGGGGCACTATTGTACATGGTGGGTACATTTTGATATTTATGTATATTAAATACACCATACATTTGCAGAGATAGTAGTTACTGTACGTGAAAAAGACTGGGTTATCCAAGTAGACTTTTTTCATCTACCTATTGCTCTTTAACAAAAGCACAATAAGGAATGTACAGATATAAAAAGAATGGTCTATTTTTGTACTATTTGTTTTGAATGAAACTTTCACAATCTCATTCATTTGTAATATTCTAAACTGTAATGATTCTGTCAAGAAACCGGAACAAAACATAATCCGATGAACGAACTGAATAAAGTACAGTAGTACGGTGCTAAAATCAATCTAAGATTTATTGATTGGATGCACTTTTAAAAAGGGCTTCAAATTGAGTTAGCCTTTTTTCACTCAATGAATCGTCATTCTGTTGACAAAACAATATGGACAAGTCTTATTATAGACAGAATTAGATGTTTATAATACAAAATGTACATCTTCTCAAACTTTTGCTCCTGTTTGAATTCCCGCGAAGCATTTATGCAATGTCAAAAATGTTTTTCTTTGTGTGTGTGTGTGTGTGTGTGTGTGTATGTATGTGTGTGTGTGTTCTCATAATGCTCAATGATAGCTTCATGTGTTCACCTCAGTTTAGTGTACAGTACCAAAGGAATGGTAAAATCATTATTGAAAAAAAAAAAAACTTTTTATTTTGTATACAAAACCAGATTTATTTTGTATATGAAGAAGAAACAGTCTGAATTCTGGCAAACAACAACACACTCAGGAATTGTCATACTTTATTTAAAAATACTGTGTTATAGGAAATATAAAATGAGAGGATCAGAAAATAAATTATTGATAAAGAATGAAGTAGTGTGTAACAATAACTAATGAAAAAAGGGATCAAGGTTGAACTATTGTGCTGACTTACCATTATCTAGTGTATATATAAGGGCTATTATCCAGTTTCAATTTATATACATTGTGTCATTTCAGAATGTTAATTTGTATGCACATGCAAAGTTTGATAAGATGAGAACGCAAGTCAGGAAAACTGTACTCACCTGATAATATCCAGGGATAAGAGGATGGGTTGAAAAGAAAATTTTACATACCTGTAACATTGGTATGTGGGGGGTGGGGGTGGGGGTAGACAAATACACCTGCTATTGATGGAGAAGGGATAATCAGAAACCGGGATGAAATGAAAACTTGTAAGGCATGTAGAAATTTGCAGGGGAGAGGAATTTCAAAAATACTTCTGATATTGATGAGGAATGGAGGGATAAGGAAAAAATAAACCTGAGAACATTGATAGAGAAGGAAGGTGGGATTTGAGATGGGGGGGTGGGGGTGGGGTGTTTGAGATTCAAGGAAAAACGTACACACCTGTTAGCATTCACATTGAGGTGAAAAGAGGGGGTGATATGAGAGGAAAAACATACATACCTGTTAGGAAGTGAGAGAAGAGTTGAGACTAAAGGAAAAATATACACACCTACATGTACATGTGTGTGTTGTGTATTAGCATGGGGGGGGGGGTGAGATGGAGTTGAGATTAGAGGAAAAACGTACACACATGTTAGCAGTGGTGAGGAGGTGAGAGGAGCGATACTAGAGGAAAAAAACATGCTCACCTGTTAGCATTGTCACAATTTGGTGGGGGGGGGGGTGATGAGACGAGCGGAAAAAACTCACACGAGTTAGCGTTGGCAGGGAGATTAGCAGAGGGCAATAGGATGTCACATGGTTATATTAGTAACGGAGAAGGGAAGCTGAAATGAAATGAAAAACTCACACATCTGCTAACATTTATAGGAAAAATAGGAAACAAGACTTTGATACATTGAATATTTGTATTACATAGTTGAATACATATTATGATACATGTACATGACGTATATAGACCATCTGTCACAGGGCTCCGATATGTACCTTTCTCTTTTTTACCAATCATACACGTACCTACCACTATAAAATGTTTTACTCATGAATAGAATGCTAATATCTGAGTCACATAAACATGGCAATCTGGTCATTGAGGGGAGGGGAGAGGAGAGGGGGATTACACTCCTGAATATGAGTACATATATATGCTGTCAAGTCAAAATTCCAACAGTAGTAAGAACTACTTCTGACAATGTAATGACAATGTAACTCTGGTTGTAAATATAATGAAAGCAAATGTTCCACATTCTGTTAGTTCAGCTTGTACATATCCATATTGCATTGGGTAAATTCTCAAGGGCTCAGAGTTACATTTTGTTGTTGTAATTTTTTTCTTTGGTAACACTAATAGTGGGTTACCAATTTCAGAAAGTGGTAGCCCAAGGATGGTGGCCAGTAGTCCCATATTCCTGGACATAAAAAAGAGTTCCTCTATTGGAAATATGTGTGTTATTTATTATACTTTCATGTCTGTAAATCTTCCATCCTTGTCTTGGTGAATATGTTTATCATTATATGCTATTCTTCTACTTTAACTACAATACAATACTTTAACTACAATGCAATACTTTAACCACAATGCAGTATTTTAACCACAATGCAATACTTTAACCACAATGCAGTATTTTAACCACAGTGCAATACTTTAACCACAATGCAGTATTTTAAACCACAGTGCAACACTTTAACCATAATGCAATACTTTAACCACAATGCAGTACTTTAACCACAATGCAATACTTTAACCACAATACTTTAACCACAATGCAATACTTTAACCACAATACTTTAACCACAATGTAATACTTTATAATACAGTATTTTAACCACAATGCAATACTTTAACCACAATGGAATACTTTAACTACAATACTTTACAATGCAAGACTTTAACCACAATATAATACTTACAATAATTTAGCTACAATACAATACTTAACTACAATACAATGTAATACATATAATACAATACAATACTTTAACTACAGTACAATACAATACTTTAACTACAATACAACTACAATGCAATACTTTAACTACAATGCAATACTACTTGGTAAGTTACTACAATGTACTGATATACTACAAAAGTACAACATTGACTTAATTCAATGTTTAATGGTCAAGCATCTAACATAATTTATTGGCTGTCAAATTGATAAAATTAAACAGCTTGCCCAATTTTCTGGAAACCTTTGGAATGATTTTTCAGTAAAAATGGTTATTCATAACTTTATGTAGTATATGATATATGGCTGTTTGAAGTTGAACCACTTACCTGTATAAACATTATTATAGTATTGTGTAATTTACTTACAGGATGCCATAGTAAGAAACACACTAAACAGTCATTTAAATAGCCTCTCTTTCTATACATTTGAAGCTCGTAAACTTTCCAAATCTGTCAAGAGCCACTTTTGTACATGTAGTAGAATGGTTTCATCATCATCTTCTAATGAGGAAGATAAGTGTTGTAAGTGGTCGTCATTTACAGTTTTTGTGAATGGATTTACCAGACAGATGATTTTTACAGTGAGTCAGTCTTTGAATTGTCCAGTTCCTGTCAGACCTACTAACTAGAATGTCCTTCTATTTCCATGTTTCCACTATCATATTTAGCTCTGACCACCATGTGTATCGGCATAGACTTTATTAGTTAAAGTGGCCATATGGATGAGGATTTGGTATTTATTTTTGGATTTTACGTTACGTTGCAAAAAGCTTTTCCACAAAAAGGTATAAAAAGTTTGTTATTGTACGTACAATGACGAACATTTTATATATTTAGTAGTCTTATTGAGTTACAAACACTGACTTAGTCAATGGTGTTTCATATTGATTTTTCAAGTAAGAAGCCATGATAAAATTGTTTTATAACTTAAAATTCCAAAATAAATACCCAATCTTTATCCATACACTTTAACATAGAGATATGATAAAACAAATACGTAGTAGTGCATGGTCTTAGATGTGAATTGTACCACATATAGACACATACATGTATCTTTTAATCTCAGAGAGATTTATGTACATATTTCAAAATTAATATCTATAGTGTCGGGGACTGACAAAACTGAAAAACAAGTGTTGTCCGTAGGACTCCAACAAAATGATGAAGGTTGTGGTATTTTAAGAATACAGGAACACGTTAATAAACTGCTTGTTCAATACTATATCCCCATGCAAATTGAAGATGAGGTCCATTGTTATTCAAGCTTGCCCATTTTTGGTACTGAAAATGTCCCTTGATGTATTTCAACAGTAACTTATAAATGTATAAATTTAAGCAATTAAAGATACATGTAATGTATGTTTCCCTATAAAGGGTCTACCCTAGGATGGATGGTATGTACCAGTAGGTATAAGTATGTAATATTGGATTTTGTCTGTAAAGCCTGTGTATTAGCAGTAGGGCTGACAGATGGTATTTACATTGCTCTTGGTATTAGAGAGATGAACGTGTATCAACCTACAGTACAATGTATGCCTGTAGACAGGCTAAACAACACCATTGCCCCACCCCAACAGGAACCCCACCCTGAATTAAAATACCTCACCACACCACAGTTCTCATTACCCCCAAATAAGACCTTTAACATAGAACTCGGCTTTAACATTGACTAGGAAAAAATGGGATTATACCTGTTTTTACACTCCATGCAGTTTTCCCATTACATGGTCCAAAGGATAATTTTGTGCCAAACTTTTATGGGACATTGTTCATTGTTCAAAAAGTGACGAATTACAATATAGTTTGATAAGCATACCTGTTATGGTAAGCAACCGATGAATTTATTCAGTCATTTTTAATTACTTGACCCAGTCCAAAACCATTGATGTCAACATATCAGTTTTGAATACTAGCATATACATACATATGAAATAAAGTAATTTAAGAATAAAAAACCAACAAACTGAGGTATGTGGTATCACAAGTAATCACGCTGTGTTTATTTTGCACTTCAGACCCTGGGGGTTCTTGACTTTTTTTATGTTTGATTAACCTGCATTTGTACATATTTATAGACTTCAGCAATGTGATGGTGTCATTTTGTGGTTGTTGTGGCCATCTCATTTGGCTACTATATTTGTAGGTGATAATATTCTGTTATCCAGGTAGATAGCTACATGTACATATACTCTAGATACATAGTCTTGTCCCCACCTAAATCGATTTGAGACTGATTCGAACTGAATTGGTACACATCGGTTTAAAACCAGTTTCTGTTCACCCCACAAGAAAACTAAGCAATGGATTTGAATCAATAAACCAGTTTTTCAAACTGATATACTTTGAGTTACTTCAAAACCAGACCCCTCAGGTAGCCTGGAATCCATGTGGATGAGTGTTTTAAATTTTGCTGTTGTTGGGAAAGCAAAATTTAAAATCCCCAAGGGCCATCCGCATGGATTCCAGGCTACCCCTGAAGTGGTTTCAAACCGATTGAACTAAACTGGCTCGAAACCAATTTAGTGCATGTGCATGGAATCCAGGCAATGTATGTGGGGAGAAGAGAACAGATGTGAGTACAGGACTTCTTTTAAACAAATATTAAAGGGTACTTGTACAATTCGGCAACTACTGAGCAACATGTTCACTACATTTACTGTTCAAATAATATTACACAGAAACAAAACATTACATGTGTATTTACCTTTCTTTTTTAATGAACTTGAATAAGATTTCTACAAATTCTGATATTCATTGTGGTACGGTTACCTTGTACTAGCAGGATCACATTTATTGTATGTGAATCATAGGGGTCCCATAGTTGTTAGAAATCGTTTAATACTGTCCAGTTTCCAACAATTTCAGTTTTGATCCATACTGCTGGCACCTGAACTTTAAAATCATAATTGACACAAACTCGCATGAGTGAATATTGTGATTCATGTGAAGCCAGTTGCTAAAACTTTAGTAAGTTCTTTATTTATGTGTGTCATGTTGGTCAAACGGTATATAGAGTGGCCAGCTCAGAATCTTGCAAGTCATTTGCTTGCACCTCACCACTACCATTTGTTTCTGAATGGTTAAAGTCCTGTAGGCAAGATTTGAACTACCACTATGCCCTGATCAACCTACAAATGTAGTGGGGACCTGGTAAGACAGAAGGCAACTTTTAATCCCATTTATCTTACTGGTGGCAGGGACTGTACATGTACTGTATGTACCCCAAGGAGTTGTGGAAGTAATAGCCATTGTTCTGTTGCTGTTATGGGTCTATGCCAGGGGTAACAATAGTGTACATCTGCACATACATTTGTAAATTGTAAAGAATTAATAGCTACATGTACATGTACATCTATCTATCTATCTATCTATCTATCTATCTACATTGTATCTGGTCTGTTTTTGTGTGTGATTGACTTGAACACCCTTGTTTTATAGTTAAGTCTAGGATGAGTCGTGACAAAACCCATATGTCACAAGTATTTTCCAACTGAATGAAGAACAAATAATGAAGGATAATAGTACCTGCGCAGGCTTAATTTCTGTAAAAATAATGAGAAAAAATGGCAACTGAGAACATTTTGACTCATATTTTGAACACATCAGGAGCAATATAATAGATACATGACTTAGAACACCCAGGTAGTAAATCAGAAATGTTGAATTTTCTTCTCTATCAAACTTGTACAACTTTGCTTATGTATGGTATAGGAAGTGTCTTAGACAGTGATATTACCTCAAATTCAATCACAATTTAAAATAAAAGAAACCATATACGAAAACCACATCAAATGAAAACTTATGAACAGTAATATCCTGTAGGATGGTACAGGTATATCAAAAAGAAAGATCAATTGTACACTATGAAGTGCTTCATGTATAATGACATATGGGGTATTATTTTTCTGACCTTTCACAGCTGTGGATATACCTTATATGTATACGGATTCATTTCTGACAATTTTTGCTATCTAAAGAAGCAGACAAAAAAATAACATTCAAATTGACAAACTTGAGAATGTGTGAACGTATCACAAAATATAATGTCAGGATTATCAAAATAGACATCCTGTTTTGACTTGGAATTCCAAAGGTTTCACTCGCTGCTACAACTTAAGCTAACCGATATTTTCAATTTTGTTTGAAAGTGCTATTTTTTTTGTGAATCTTTTACATTGTTTAAAAGGTGGTTAGTTTTTGTCATTCACTGATAAATGTGTGGTAGGAATCAAGATATCATCATGAACAGCTTCAGTAATATTAACTGAGCTATTTATACTAAATATCTGTGTAATGTTTATGTTCTGTATGGGAACATCAAAGCCCTCATTGTCCTGGCTGAAATTTGGTGAGGATATTTCTAGGGATGTGTAAATGAAGAATTATTCATGACACAATGATTCCACCCAGTGATATATTGCAATCCTGTAATGGATAAGCGTCATCAGGTATAAGTACTATCACAAAATAAATTTGAAATGCACCTGAAATATTCTAGTTTCTACCTCAAAAGACTATACATGTATTGTAGCACTAGCTGGCCAAAAATTTTGATTTTGGTAAAGATTGTAGACACTGTTAATAAGCTGGTATACCATGTCAACATTGACCAATGTATCATTTACAGAGATAGCATTACTTAAAATTAAGATGTTAGCAAGCACACCTGCTTTAAATTTCAATACATGTATAATTAAAAGTGTGTTGCTTGAAAATTACAACTAAGGGATATTGTCATGTTTATTTCAGTAAATCTATAGTAGATTTTTACTCCATCAGTATACTCAAGTCAGTATACAATTGAGAGGACAGGTGTTGTGAAATGTACAGTGAAATGTCTTCAGGCAAAGTGCACCGTTTCACATTAGTACTCTAATTTTAGAACTCCGCTTGTGGGTCGTCAGTTCGTATGGTGTCTAGTAGCACAACTATGAAGGTACGAAAACATCACTGCCTTCTTTCTTCTCCCATTGTGATATTGTAATTATCAGGTGTATAAGTATAACACAATAGAACTCTTCAATACTACTTTACTAGATAAGTTTTATTAAACCTGCGTCATGTTGGGGTATAGATGAGAGCTTGTAGCTGACAAAAATCGACCATGTGTTTCTACATATTTTTTATCATTTTACTAGCTACTTATAGTAATACTCCATTACTAGTTTATGTGTGTCACTGTATTTCCACCCACTTTTTAGATCTGCCACATACACATACTCTAAAAATTAACTACACGTATATGTACAGTCCTATTTGTTCATGTACATACATGTACAAATATATCATTGTATGTGACATGCATTGCCAAAAAAAATGTGGTCAGTTCCTGTTTAATATAAATCAAACTTTTAATAAGCAATTTTGAAATATGTCTTAACTATAAAAAATACACAGGATGTTACCGTATTAAAAATCCCTTATCATATATTTTCACATATCAAATCAAAAGAAAGAGGTATTAGAAGGAATGAGATATGTTCCAATTGCAATACACATTCATAAACTTTAGAAAATTCAAATGAAATTATAATCTACCTTTTTTATTGTCAACTAGGTAACACATGTATATGGACTTTTGGTTTAAGTATGTCTGTCTCTGTCTGTCTGTCTGTCTGTCTGTCTCTGTCTGTCTGTCTGCCTCTGTCTGTCTGTCTGTCTGTCTGTCTGTCTGCATCTGTCTGTCTGTCTGTCTGCCTGCCTCTGTCTGTCTGTACATCTGCCTGCCTGCCAGCCTTCATACCTGTCTGTTAGACTGTCAGCTTGCTTGTCTGTCTGTCTGTCTGTCTGTCTGTCTGTCTGTCTGTCTGTCTGTCTGTCTGTCTGTCTGTCTGTCTGTCTGTCTGTCTTTCTCTGACTTTGTGTGTGTGTGAATGTATGCGAGTTTGTGTCTGTGTGTTGACTGGTTAAGTCAACAATTTTATGGCCAGCATGGGCATGAATTCAAATGAAAGATTGAAAGTGGAAACATTTTGAATATGAAGCAAAACAAATTAAAATTTGATCAACGTACGTACACTGGGTCAGATAGATAACAAATTATAATGTATAAAATCAATCTGATTAATATTGATTCACAAAACACTGTATACATGTACTCTCATTTATAAGATAGTAATGTTGTATAATGATGATAATTCCTAGAAGTACATTTATAGATATGAAGTATGCCAACTCTCATTGTTGAAAACCAAAACATTAATAATTCCACGGTATACTGTCGGTAAGATTAAAGATTTATCTATAGTTACACAATTCAATTTATAATGAGTCATCATGAAATGACATCTGTGTAAATGAGTTTACGTAATAGATGCATGGAGTATAATTTAATCAACCAAGTGTTACATTTGTAGTTTTACATTGATCAGGCTGTAAAGTGTACATACATATTTCATGTGATGGTAGGAATAAATGACAATTTAATTCAATTATACATGTATGTATGTATGTAATGATAGTAATGGAATTGTGTGCTCATTACATTTCTTACTACTCTGTCTTTAAATACTGAGTTTGCTCAGTGTTTTTTTTTTTGTTGAGGGCTGGGAATCCCAGTAACAGAGAGGGGGGCAAATCTGGTAAAACTGGAATAGTTTCCCCATATATTATACCAATTTTGGTGTGGAACCCCAATAAAATGACAGGGGCACTCAGGTAGATTTTACCGACTTACCACTGTTGCTATAGTTATGATATTTTGATATAAGCTATTGGGTGGACTTAGTTTCACATTAGAGTGCCATTTCTAATGACTTCAGTGATCTTGGCAGTATATGTTTTCGGAGACAGGCAGGTGATTAGATTAGCACAACCTTGGCACATCTAGCACCCACTTGTGTAATCTACCACATTGAACAACAACGATATTTTTAGTTTGTGTCTATCTTAGTAAACTGAGACCTTGATTGCCAGAGTAGTCTTTGCTAACTTTATAACTTTCATACCAAAGTCTTTAGGAAGTCTACTTTTGTGTACAAATACATTTTTTCTGTAGATCGATTAGTCTATTTTTGCTTTTTCCAAAGAGAATTATGTTGTACTGATTGTGGGTGATGAATTGCTAGAAACAATTAGAATAATCTAATTAATAAAATGCACAAGCCAAGTTGAACAAAAAAGTATGGAATATATACTCTTGTCATTCTACATTACGACAGTGTGTGTCTGTGTCATGACAACGCGTGTCTACATCACTGGTCCTGCTGTGTTCGAAATATGACTCAAAACGTTCAAAATTGCCATTACTTTCCCCAATTTTTCTTTGATATTACTGGCACTGGTATAATTATGTTATCCTCCAATATTTTTCTTCATTCAGTCAGAAAATACTCATGACCTAAAGGTTGTCACTACGAGTTGCTAGAAGAGTAGTGACAAAGACCCCTTAGGTCTCTCGTATTTTCCTTGGCTGAATGAAGAAAAATATTGGAGACTAACATCTAAATATTAATTCATCACAGCTTCTCACACTTTGCAGGTGATTTGGTTTGGTCTATATATCATATATACATGTACGACTTTGTTAATTGCTTTCTTTTTACTGATTGTAACATTATGAAAGATAAGAATAGAAAACAATGCAAATGTAAACAAGAAACATACAAATATATGCAAGGGACACACAAATATATGGAAGAAACTTGCAAATATATACTAGAATCATGCAAATATATGCAAGAAATGCTACAAATATATGCAAGGAATACACAAATATATACCAGGAACACACAAATATATGCAAGAAATGCATACATGTACAAATATTTTAGCATGATACTCACAAATATAAATAACGTATACTAGAATCATGCCAATATATTCAAGAAATGCTAAAAATATATGCAGGAAATGCATACATATATATGCAAGGAACACATAATTGTATGCTAGGAACACAAATGTAAGCAAGAAATGCTACAAATATTTGCAAGGAATACCCAAATATATATGCAAGAAACATACAAACATATGCACGGCACACACATATATATGCAAGAAACACACAAACATGTGCCAGGCACACACAAATATATGCAAGAAACATACAAACACACCAAACATAAAATGTATACATGTACATGTACATACAAATAAGTGACTTTAAATTAAAGGGTCATGTCAGGTAATAGGATCACCAATAGTTAAGATTTGGAGGAGAAAAACAGTTGTCTGCCACAACTATAGAAAACGTTGGTCCTGAATAAATGAATGATTCTAGATAATCCTTAATAATTCCATACAATGTATGACTCCCTTGATAAGATGGCACTAATATAAGAACCTAGCATTGAATCTTGGGCCATTAAGACTAAATTGACTCAATACAGTGTAGTCTCTTGTACATGCAGCTTGACTGTACAGTTAGATTTCAATACTTCCAATCAAACGTAGTCAAGCTTTAACTTATATACAAATTGCTAATTACATTGGACAATTTTATCTAATATTCTTCTTTTGTAAATTCACCTCTGACAGGTTAAGTGAGAACCAGCACTAGTAGGAAAGCCCACACTCTACTCTACTAGTATCTGTGTCACCATACCTATTTGAGACTCATACAAATTTAATTTAGCAGGTATTCAGCTGTTGGGAAATGACATCATTGTAACCAGGATGTAACTAAACTGGTGTAAGGCCCACTGTAATTACAGGACTTTCTTACCTATATGTGCATGTCGTAGTATTGTGATAGTTTGTACATGACAGTTTGACAGTTTAGACATGACCCTAGAAAAGGTACCAGTGTAAGGTCCTTCATATAAATTACATGAGTTTCTACTATAATATGTGTGTGTGTGTGTGTGTGTGTGTGTGTGTGTGTGTGTGTGCAACTGTGTGACTATTTATATACATGTGTGTGTGTGTGTGTGTGTGTGTGTGTGTGTGTGTGTGTGTGTGTGTGTGTGTGTGTGTGTGTTGAAGGGATGGTATACTATAGGTATGAGTGTATGTATAATAGGAGTATGGGGTGTGGATAGATATGTACATGTGTGTATATGTGAGCATCTATATATATTGAATACTGGTGTGGGTGGATACATGTACATTAGTGTTTGTGATGATGTACACCTCATCCATTTTTCTGTGAAATGATTCATCGATACATGATCACATGCTATTGCCCATTTTGCACGGCTCAACATGTGGTGTCATAATGGTCGAATGGTTAGCTTGGCCATCTCAAAATCCACAAGTTGCCAGATAGTGCATTGCTGCTACTAATTGTTTCTGAATAGACAGAGGTCACATTAACATGTTATTTGTGCGTATTTGATGCCATATTTGACACTGGGGACTCAATATTGTGGATGTATGCATCACTTGGGACGCGTCATATACAGAGGACAAATGGGGCTTTCTGTTAGCAAATGTACTCTTATCATTGCTTTGAAAAATAAGCCAGTTATTGACGGTTCTGCTTTGTAACTGTTGTCTAAATCTGTCGGTGTGAGCTGTGATAATTTGAATATGACCCAACGTATGCAAAACGTATTAATAGTTTCATGTGCCCCATGGCTATCTCTTGATAGACCTTGTCAAGATTTGAACTATGATGGTGTCCCAGTCGACCGAGCTGTATAAATAGGGACCTGGTAGGATGGAGGATACTACGTGGATGATTTAATACTATGTACAGAGGCTGCAGTGCAATTGATTGTATGCTCTCCAGGAAGTTGAAGTTACATAGGGCTCATGTGCTATTATAGGTCTGTGCTCCTCTGTGTGTGTGTGTGTGTGTGTGTGTGTGTGTGTGTGTGTGTGTGTGTGTGTGTGTGTGCGCGTGTGTGTGTGTGTGTGTGTGTGTGTGTGTGTGTGTGTGAGACTGACACTCTTTTCTCACATGTACATGTATGCATGCATATGTGTTTGCATCCCAATAGAAATTACAAACGTCAACAAATTTCCATCTAGGTCAAGTAAAGTGTACGTATACTATGGATATTTATCATCATTTCCATATTATTTATAAGTGTACTACTAAAGCCATTGGCATTGTATGTCATAGCCTACATTGTTAGTTGTAATCCTGGGCTATTATTAAGGCTGTCTGTTTAGTCAAAGATTAATAGTTTCCTGTCATTCCTACACAGCCATGTATCTACAAAAAGCCAGTATTTCATTAGAGTGGCCACTCATCTATCATAGTTCTTCTATTGTATATGTTACATTAGCAAACTAATTTCATAAGCTTATACTTATAAGATAAAAATTAATCAGAGTTTAGTGAAAAGTTAGAATGCACACAGTCTCCATGTATGTGTCTGCAGGCAGTGTTTGCAGTGTCTCACAATGCCGATGTTCCCCCCCATTTCAGGATAACCACAGTATTTTCTTTTCTTTTTTTTTCTGCAAGTGAAGTTTTATTCTTGTATATTATTCCATATGTATCGGAGATTACTGGCACTGATGCACGCGCATACTAGTGGTAGTTTCACGGCAGTGCAATACCGAAAACATTATTGCGTTATTGACTCGATCAATTTAGTGATCATCAATAAGATGTCATTTTGGTCAAGTTACAGATAACACATGTATCTTTCATTCGCTTTTTGATTTGTCATGTTGTTGCTTGGCAACAAACGCTGCTATCTTACAATGCTATCTATGCATCTGTTCATATCTAGGTTGGTACAATCTTTTATATAAAGCACAGCTGAATGTCATTACTACCAGGACCATGTTAATCAGTCCTATCAGTGGTTATCATAGTTTCAATCTATAGCTTTCAAAGCCAACCATGGAATGAATTAAAATGAACTTTATTCTGCCATAAAAGGATGAAAAAGAACAATACAAATGTTTAAGAAGTGAAAAATGTGAATAACAAATACTACCAAACTTGAAAGACTATAGAATTTTAATTAGGTGGTATGATGGTTTTTTTTTATTTCTAACTATTCTGTTGTGAATTACATGTACATAAAACAAATTACAGACACTGTCAGCATGCAAACATATAAAATGATACATTGTATCTCACTGTGAACATAAATCAACATTACTGTCTGATGAAACAAGGATTCAAATGCAGAACTGTTGATTTTGTGTTCAGAGTGATATAAAAATGTAACTTTTCATATGTTTGTGCACTAACACTAACAAGGCCTGGGATTTGTTTGTGTAATTGTAATTCATTGCTAAAAACATAGGAAATGTAAAAAACAACAACATGAAATTGAAATTCTGTAGTCTTTCTGGTTTGGTAGTACATGTAATTTTGATGAGAACCATAGATATATACAGTTATACCATAATTAAAGTTAGTAAATTTAGTTCAGAACTCATCAAAATCCATGATCCAAACCAGTCTAACTTCTAAAACAAATAAAATGTACCAGTTGCATGACAAGAAATATAAACATTTTATTGATATGTGATTTTTATGTACATTTCAAAATATAGTAAAATGATTATGACAATAAAATGTCTGACATTGAACAAATATTTGACTGAAATGTCATGTCACTGTTATAATACAATTGATGTTCTAGGTCTTAATGGCCAAAGGTTGTGACTGGCAGTATGTAAATCATGATTTCACATTGAGCCTGTCTTCCATAAAACTTTAGCGTGACTACTGTATATAGATGAGATCACAGAGTTAATGTTACATGCCACAACATGATCGTCTTGTGTTAGTGCACACACAGTCCCTGTATGACACAGTTCCTCTATCAAACTTCAAAGTCCCTCTATCTGTGATAGAGGGACTGTGGTGCACACAATGAAACAGAATTTGATGATATACAGTGCAGTGTATCTGATAACATTGTTAGTACAAAGTTGACCTTTGTCCTAACTCCAATAAACCATGTACATACATGTATATTATTTTGTAGTTACAGTATATTACATGTACTGATGTAGGTCATGTATATATACATCATGAGTTTTTGACAAATGTAGGTGGTCACTCAAGCCGGGGCAGATGCATGACCACCCAATCCTTGAGCGTAAATACCAATATTACCTGCCAGTCTCAATGTTATCTTTCCACTATTTCAATATACAAACATATCTAAGATAGTTGTGAAGCTTTGCCCAGGGCTCTGAGGGGGTAATATACATGTACATGTATAAGAAAAAGTACCTCTGAATCATCAAAATTGTAACTTTTCTCAAGGTACATGTGCTTTGGCAATCTGACAATATAAAAATCATTATTACAAAAAAGCAATATATGTTCCGTCACACGTGTAAATGTTTGCTCAGATATTACAGCCCTAATATGGGGTTACAACCACAGACATTAGACCATTGATGAACGGAACTTGTTAAAAACAGGGAACGTAAACAAATGAATTGGATTAATAACACTTGGCACAGCATGTTGGAACATCAGATAAGAGACTTGTATTACATTTCATGGTTTGATAAGAACACTTTTATGGCCTCCTTGCATGTACATGAATTACCTGGGAAGTTTAAATTTGTTTGTGAATGTGTACTGTTGTGTAAAGAGGCCGTACAACTCTTCTTATCAAATGATGAAATGTAGTATAGGTCTCTATACTTCAACATACTGTGACAAGCGTTACCAATCCAATTCATTTGTTTACTTTCCTTGTAACAGGTTCCATTCATCAACAGTCTGATGTCAGCGGTTGTAACACCTTCAGATCAGAAGGTTATCTCTCCTTGCATTAGGAAGATTACCATCAAACATCCATATTTGTGTAGTAATAACTAATATACAATTTTGGGGCTTTATCATTATGTAATGTAATTACTACTAAGTGAGTGTTTATGTGATGGGTAAATGTATATTGATTTCTGTAAATGTAATGTTTACTTGGTTCGATAACCATTTGGCATAAGAGCACTTTTCATCAATTCAATTTATGATGAGGTACCATACTAGTACTATTTGTATTGCACATGGACAAAAAAAGCTTGGTTACCATCTTGATGTTCCTGTCTGAAGCAATGGCAAAATAAGAAGTAGATATTGAATGAGACATGTAAGAATGCATCCACTAATGCATCATCTAATATATGTAAATATACTGAATTTCCTACAAATGAAATGTCTTGTTTTTCTCATTTTGTTGTAACAGGATGAAAATGGTGCTTACTTGATAGACCGAGATCCAACATATTTTGGTCCAGTTCTTAATTATCTAAGGCATGGAAAACTTGTAATAAACAAAGATTTAGCAGAAGAAGGTGGGTAGACTTTGTGATTTACATTGTATGTTTTGTTTTGTTCTAGAGTCAGTGTTGTGATATAGAGAAGTGTTATCTTTGTGCTAGGGTATACCTTACCATATATCAATATGGAAGTGTTATCTTTGTGCTAGGTTATTATATTGCCATATATGGAAGTACTATACATTACCATATATGGAAGTGTTATCTTTGTGCTAGGTTATTATATTGCCATATATGGAAGTACTAGTGCTATCTTTGTACTGGGGTGTACATTATCATAATACAGAAGTTCTGTCTTTGTGCTAGGGTATGCATCTGAATTGCCATATATGGAAGTTTTATATTTGCACTAGGTTATATATTACCATATATGGAAGTACTAGTGTTATCTTTGCACTAGGGTGCACATTACCATAAAATAATTTGTGCTATAGGGTACATGTATAAATTACCATGCTCTTTCATATATTGGAAGTGTTATCTTTACATGTACATAGTTAGGATCTATATTGTCTAGAATATATTGATGTGTTATTGTTGTGATAGGATGTTGTCTGATTAAGACCAGTGTTCTCCCCAGATAGATTGCAAGGATGGTGACTAATTTGCATATTAATTTACATATAAAGAACATGGTAATTTGCATAGTTGTTTGCATAGTGTGTCAGCATGTGAATATGCATGTCTTGAACACAGGAACAAACTCTGACATGTTTATTTTAACACACACACACATGTACATTGGGGATCAGCTATTTCTCTTCATGTGAAAGTATTTCAAAGATTACTAAAGCTCAAAGATGGTAGAACACTTTTGAAGCACGGTAGAAACCTGCCAACCATGGTGGCCTAGATGACAAAGACGGTGTTTGCACCGTGCTTTCTCTATACTGGGTAGAACAGGGAAGACCCTAGTCATCTGACTTGAATATACTCACTGAAGAGTGTACAAAGTAAATTTTCTGTTCTTTGCATGACCTTCTCGTTTCATGTTGTAAACTCATAAAAATCAAATTAATGCTAATCAGAACTTGTCAATCTTGTTGCCAATCCATGTTGTTTTTAAAGCCACTACAGAACAGACAAAATGACTATGAGAGAACCCATGGCCTCAAAATGAATGGTAGGGCATACAGAAGTTAGTTTGATAAGTGACGCAATGTATCATACGGATGTATTTTTCATTGGTTCAGCAGAAAAACATGCTCTCACTTGTGACAATCTTGTAAGGGTGACCCTATTTTCTTTATGTCTCTCATTGCTTTTCCATAGCAACTATAGCTCAGTCAGTCAATTAAAAAAAAAATCATCTTCTTCATGTTTCTCTGCCTCTCTTTTCCTCCTCTCTATCTTCATTTTATTGGATTCCTGGTAACAAGCCCTTTCCCAGCTTCTCTACACAATTGCGTTCGATCAACACTTCAATATGGGACCATACACACAAAAGAACATAACAAGTTGGAGAAAGTGTAACGGTCTGCAGCCAGATTCGTTTGCCATGACTATAATTGACATAGCAGTGTAACAACTATGCCTGAAAATCTTGAGTGGCCTACATTACAAACCCGTAGAAAAGCGGCTAGACTTACGAACATATACAAAATCAGAAAAGGTGAACTGTGTGTCACCGCAGCTAACAATCATCTCTCACCAACTAAGAGTACACGACTCCATCCAGCTAGATATAAACACCTTGATTCAAAAACTGAAATTTTCAAGAACTTGTTTCTCTCCAGAACAATTGTAGACTGGAATGCTCTTCTGTCATCGAATCACCTTCAACATATTCATTCAAGACAAGACTTAGACATCACTTAAATCAGTAGTATTCATATCTTAACCTTTAACCCCCATTGGCGTGATACTCCTAAGGAGGCGCTGCCAATTACTAATCCAGATCCAGATCCAGATCGCCATGTCCTCAGGCCCCCTTACTTGAATAACTTCTGTCGTAAAAGAAATGTTCGGTTCATGAACAAGTGTTGTCACCGCCGCCATGACTGTAGAGATGACATTCCAGACACTTGCTTATTTTTACCTGAAGGCGCTGTTCCACAAAATATGAAGAGTGGGTGAAAATAATTTTTTAAATTTATTTTAATGTCGGAGCTGAAAGTTTGGGTTGGGTGGGTAATGAGAAACAAAACAACAAATAGAGTCACCGTAATCATAGATTAGGCCAAATAAAAAAAGTTGTTTGGTTCCGGTTACTCGACCCCCACCTAGGGTTTTTACATATTCGAGAAAAGTAATAATAAAATCATGAAAATCATGAAGTCTCACAAGAAACAGTTTGTGAGGAAACTGACATAAACTCAAAAAGACAATATAAAACTATTCTTCCAATCTGTAATGGATGTACATCTGATAGGAAGAAATAAACAACACAGAGACCATTTGGAAAACAATGGAAAACCTGAACTAGACACTCACACATGAAAAAAAAAAAATACAACAAAGTAAAATAAAAAATCAACCTACCCCACCTATTTTAAAATTGAATGTAATCGGAACCACACAATTTTTTATTTTTATGCCTTATGAACATTTAACCTTCCTTGCCCAATTGTTCAACTCAATCGTGTTTGCCCTTTTGTTCAACCCAACTTTTAATGGCCCATGAACATTTATCTACTCTACTGACTGGCATCCTGGGTTACCTTTGGGAAATCAACATGTGTCTCTTATAGCCTTCCCTGTACATCCTAACTATTGTGCAAACATATCACAGTAGACAGTAAATATGAGATCAAAAAATACTAGGAGCTATGAACTGCCAGCTTTTCAAACTCTTTAGTTCATATTTGTATTGTCAGAGAGACAAGAATTAGAATGTCACAAGCTGAGTTTAGAAGCTGTTGTACTCGTATGAACTTTGATTAAACTGTTTCTGAAATGACATTAATGTCAATGTATGCATTTGATGACATAAAGTCGATGTATGCATTCGATGACATAAAAACGTTTTCTTGCTCTGTTACCTCAGTTTGTAGCATAACATGGGTTTTCTCTACATTTTAGTGCATGTTTACTACAGGAATGTCATAGAATTATATTATATATTATTGTCAGAATACCATGTTTGAGTTGTGACATTAGCAATTGATGTTTCAGTAAAGTACTGTACAGTTAAGGTAGAATGGGTCTCGGGGACATATTTCTCTAAAAATCAATTCTTTCCGAACTTTGATATATAAAACCTGTTCCTGGTACTTTTTGAAATGATAAAAGAATTTTGGGGTTCATCGTCTTGTTTTCAAGGAAATTATCAACCTTCTATTTTGTCCATAGAGTTCTCACAGTATACAGTGGCTATATGGAATTATCAAACAACTATTTTTTTATATCATTTTTGACCACAGGCTCTATTTCAGAAATTTGTACGTTGACCCCCAGATTTTTCTATTGATTTTAACTGAGAATAGGTTGGACTTTTCTTGAACAAAGTAACAGCAAACGTTTATTTCCGAGAGGTGTATTGGATTTTGATATGCACCACCCCCCCCCCCCCCCCCACTAAAAAAAAAACGAAAAAAACCACGCCAACCTATAAACTGAGTTCATGGCCCTTTAGTAAGAGGTGTCCTAAAATGCAGTAATGATCCAAATTTCATATTATTTGGTGTGAATGTGTAACCATAGTTACTACGACAACATTGGTATTCTAATGAGATGGGCATGTGTCAACCATACAGCTGTACAAAGACTACCATGATAACCTGGATCCATAGCAATTTATACACCCACTTACTAAACTCATAACATTTTATGATACTGCATTCAGAGTAAGAAAGGCAAGCAGCCCCCCCCCCCCCCACACACACACACACCCATGCATTATACTAATACATGTACACATTGTACATATCTACAAATGTACAAATCATGAGTTTATAGCGTGCACCGACAGGTATATACCAATTACCAGTGTATTTGTTCTATACAATACAACATTATACAAATGTTGACTGGCCGTGAGGGCAATAGCATTCGTCTGTTCACCGCGAGGGCCTGTCGATCACCTCAACTTCGCCCTCGGGAAATAGGTTGATGTTGAGGTGATCGACAAGCCCGATGCATGCGCAATGGGCGAGCAATAGTCCACTCGACTTTTCATTCATGGAACTATTACCCTATGGGGCAATAGATCGTCATTTCCCGGGCAACAGTATTCAAATTACGTATACCACGTGACAGGGCATTGACCAATCGCAACACGACTCACGCAGATGATGTCTTATAAAAGTTTATAGTAAACTCTATCCCAATTTAAATTGTAGTAGTTCTGAAATTAAATTTTTTTTATATATATATACAACATGTCGATCTCTACCCATAGCTTTTTGGTTTGTTGTTGTTGTTGCTGGTGTTATTGTTGTTGTTGTTGTTGTTGTTGTTGTTGTTGTTTAAATATATGCAAAGAGTACAGTGCCAGACAGTAGTATTCCATAATGTATCTAGATACAATACATATCTGTATCTTTATGGTCCATTGTGAATACTCATTTAATCAATAAGAATATAAAGACAAAACATAGACAGTACTCAAAAGAACGATATTGTAAAGATAATAAAGAGAATCACATGAAAAATATTATCAATTGACTATATAGTGAGAGTCACAACCAAACAAATTATCATAATATCTTCTGAACACTTTCAGTAGTCTCAGGATTCAACTCCTGGAAGTGTCAGCTATTTTCATCAAGTTTTTTATCTCATTCCAGTCCTAGCAGTGTTTACATATATTAATAAATCATCATGTTCAAGGCACACAGTTATTCCGAAACACTGTATTGAGGAGGCTATTTGCTTTTTAGGTTAAACGAACATCTATAGATATTTAGTGTAGGTTCATTTTTGAAAACTATATAGCATAGATCAGACAGCTCCAACCCACATGATATTCAAACACATCCCACCAGGTCAAATTCTGTCTGACATTGAAGAAATAAATGCTCACATGTTGGTTTTTGAGAAGAAGAAAAACATGAATTAAGTTGGCCGAATAGATAAAAGTACATGATTGTATAGATATGGCATCAACATGATACAGCAGAGATCTATCATGTGAATGGAGTCGATTTCATTATACAAATTATCAAACACAGTGAATTTTCTGGCCTCAAAGCTGCCTATCTTCTATAACATAGAAGAGTTGGATAGTTGGGAAACGTGATAATATCAGATGACATCCCAGCTGTTCAACATGATGCACTGAATACGTTGTTGATAAATTAATGAAACTATTGTGCTGTGGTATCCTCTGTTATAATGATGACAACATATGTGGTATAGTATATGGATTTCAATTCTCCCTTGTCTCCTAATACTGAGAGATTAATATCATACATCATACATATGTAGTGTAAATAGTAGGGCAGTGGTTGATCTTACTAGTAGTAGGGTAGCAGTGGTTCTTTCTAAATGCTAGTAGGACAGTGGCTGGGCCTTCTAGTAGGGCAGCAGTTGATCTTTTAGTAGGGGAGCAGTTTTTCTTTCTAAATGCTAGTAGGACAGTGGCTGGGCCTTCTAGTAGGGCAGCAGTTGATCTTTCTAGTAGGGTGGCAGTTGATCTTTTTAGTAGGGTGGCAGTTGATCTTTCTAGTAGGGTGGCAGTTGATCTTTCTAGTAGGGGAGCAGTTTTTCTTTCTAGTAGGTCGGCAGTGGTTGATCTTTCTGGTAGGGTGTCAGTTGTTCTTTCTAGTAGAGTGGTCGTTCTTTCTAGTAGTGGCAGTTCTTCTTTCTAGTAGGGTAGCAGTTGTTTGTAGTAGGGCAGCAGTGGTTGATCTTTCTCGTAGGGTAGTGGTTGTTTTTTGCAATGTAAATGTATCTTGGTGTCTAAATTACTCATAAACCCTGGAGTGAACAGACATGTTTTGTCATATTTTCATATGCTGGTCTTGTTCAACCAAAGTAGATTTCTCCCTTTCTGTTGCCAAGACTCCCAAACCGTAGCAAAGACACCGACATGATTGTACACTGGGAAAATATCATGAATATGGAAGTATTCTCTTTCAAATTCCGAGAGTCAATGTTATACAAAATATTTGACCTATGACACCATCCTACAAGCTAAGTGTACATGTATCTACATATCGTCTTTGTTGTTTGCAGGCGTCCTAGAAGAAGCAGAGTTCTATAATATTACAGCCCTTATCAAGTTAGTCAAAGAAAGAATAAGAGAAAGAGATGCAAAAAGTTCTCAGGTACATGTAAGTGGAAAGATTTTTTGTCTTCAATTCCCAATTTATGATCAAATGATAGGAAGTTTACAAAGTGATGATGGGATATTGTCTTGTAGAGTAGTTGGTACATGACATCATAATAATATGACAGTGAGAGTAATACTCTGTATGAAACAGATATTCCACAACAGTTTCTCAATGTACAGTTTACATTGTACATATATCAATCATACACGTGTCTAGGTGTCGTTGATTTGTTTCTGTTGATGCAATCAAGTGAAATTACACAACAATGTGGACAACATTTTGTTCATGATAAATTATTTCTGATTTGCATGTATACTCATCCAGAGACTAAGCTATCTGAATTGAACGTGTTGTCCACCAGAACAGTATAATTTAGAGTCAGTATTTCAAGTCAGATAGCCAAGTATACACCCATCTCAAGCCTTAAACTAAGTTAAAGTTACTCACATATATTTGCACACGTGCATGTCAATACAGACACATACACAGGCACCACACTTGCTCAAAAACATACACATACATAATATGCATTAGTGCATGTTAATACAGACACATACACATACATGTATGTGTATGCAGATACCACGCACACTCAAACTCATACACATGCACACTTGTATGTTAATACAGACACACACACACACACACACAAACAGACACATACACAGAAACCACACTCACTCAAACATACACATGGACACATGCATGTTAATAGACACATATGCACACAGACGCAGTCACCACACTCACTCACTCACTCACTCACTCACTCACTCACTCACTCACTCACTCACACACTCAAACACATACACATGCATGTTAATACAGACCATATACATACAAGCACACACATAGTTTACATACAACATGTACACACACACACACACACACACACACACACACACACACACACACACACACACACACACCAACTCACTCACTCACTCACTCACTCACTCACTCACATAGATAAACAGCTAAAGGAAAGAACTAATTGTTAATCATTGACATTTTTTTCAGGCCCCAAGAAAACATGTTTATCGGGTTATACAATGTCATGAAGAAGAAATTACCCAGATGGTTTCAACAATGTCAGATGGATGGAGGTTTGAACAGGTGAGTAATACCAACTCAGATGGTGGCTTAATACACTTCTCATAGTCAAACCTACATTTATGTCTTAATCCACCATATTCATATGTTTTTGTTTGATGTTGTCATCAAGTATTTTTCATTGATTCGTACAACTTCCACAGGTGTAGATGAGAAATTGTGCACCAAGGAAGGAATAGTAGGAATGAACACAAACCATGGTCACTCTGCCATTGTGTTACAAATTTTTCATATTGAAAAGTGATCTACATGTATTGGTTAATATTAGCCTTTCATTTCCAAATCTATCAATTTGAGAGTAATTTGAATGTTTTCAGACAGATGTAGTTTCGGAAGACTTATGCAAATTCACTACATTTTAGGCTCACATGCTGAACTCACAGACACACTCTTGGTGGGTCAGATCAGGTCATGGCTCTAAAGCCAAAGGGATAGAAAGTAGGCCTTTTGAGTATATTGTTATTATTAGTAGCTTCAGTACACTGGTGATGTAGACAGACGCTGTTGTGATGCATAAAATTGATTCTCATCTTTTCAGTTGAACTCATCAATTAGCTTGTTAAGCGTTACTACTAATTTTTAGTCATGTATGGTATATCTAATCATGACAGTCGTCGCCATAACAATAATTTAATTTACTCTGTACCAACAGCTTGTCAATATAGGGTCATCATATAACTATGGCAACGAAGACCAGTCAGAGTTTCTTTGTGTGGTTTCACGGGAACTCAGCAATACAGTCAACGGTACAGAAGCAGAACCAACAGACAGGGCAAAGGTAATCCAATAACTTGATTTCTGTTTCTTGTGCCTGTACTCATATTTGTAATAAAAGGGGCAAGAAAAAACACGATGCAGGTTAATAGCACTGCTGACAGTAGAAACAAGATTCTGGGAAATGCTGACAGTTGTGAAAACAGCAACTCAGGGATGTCTTTAGCTTTATGATTGCTGTGAATACATGTAAATAGCATTTCACAAGGTATCTAATAGCTAAGAAGTAAGAGAAAGTTTATTGAGTAATTGCATTTTTGGATGTAATCATTGATTTCGTCTCTCTCTCTTTTTTTTTACTTTCTGTCACAGGTATTACAACAGAAAGGGTCAAGAATGGGAGAACTTCGAATGTAGCATCTTTATAGTAATGTAGCTTTTTTTAAATGTGTATAGGAAGAAATTCTGATGGCTGAGAGGCTGTCAGCCTTCAGGTGAAATTCAGGACTTTGCCTGTCAATGCAGATTGATTAATGATGTATGTAGTCATTGAATGACATGCCATGCTGCATAGGTCAATGCAGAGAGTAGTCACTGAATGACATGACATACTGCATAGGTAGATGCAGAGTAGTCATTGAATGACATGCCATGCTGCATAGATCAATGCATAGTATAGTCATTGAATGACATGCCATGCTGCATAGGTCAATGCAGAGTATAGTCATTGAATGACATGCCATGCTGCATAGATCAATGCATAGTATTCATTGAATGACATGCCATACTGCATAGATCAATGCAGAGTATAGTCATTGAATGACATGCCATGCTGCATAGATCAATGCATAGTATTCATTGAATGACATGCCATACTGCATAGATCAATGCATAGTATTCATTGAATGACATGCCATACTGCATAGGTAGATGCAGAGTATAGTCATTGAATGACATGCCATGCTGCATAGGTAGATGCAGAGTATAGTCATTGAATGACATGCCATGCTGCATAGATCAATGCATAGTATTCATTGAATGACATGCCATGCTGCATAGATCAATGCATAGTATTCATTGAATGACATGCCATACTGCATAGGTAGATGCAGAGTATAGTCATTGAATGACATGCCATGCTGCATAGATCAATGCATAGTATTCATTGAATGACATGCCATACTGCATAGATCAATGCAGAGTATAGTCATTGAATGACATACTGCATAGATCAATGCATAGTATTCATTGAATGACATGCCATACTGTATAGATCAATGCAGAGTAGTCATTGAATGACATGCCATACTGTATAGATCAATGCATAGTATTCATTGAATGACATGCCATACTGCATAGATCAATGCAGAGTATAGTCATTGAATGACATACTGCATAGATCAATGCATAGTATTCATTGAATGACATGCCATACTGTATAGATCAATGCAGAGTAGTCATTGAATGACATGCCATGCTGGATAGATCAATGCAGAGTATAGTCATTGAATGCCATGCCATGCTGCATAGATCAATGCATAGTATTCATTGAATGACATGCCATACTGCATAGATCAATGCAGAGTATAGTCATTGAATGACATACTGCATAGATCAATGCATAGTATTCATTGAATGACATGCCATACTGTATAGATCAATGCAGAGTAGTCATTGAATGACATGCCATACTGTATAGATCAATGCATAGTATTCATTGAATGACATGCCATACTGCATAGATCAATGCAGAGTATAGTCATTGAATGACATACTGCATAGATCAATGCATAGTATTCATTGAATGACATGCCATACTGTATAGATCAATGCAGAGTAGTCATTGAATGACATGCCATGCTGCATAGATCAATGCAGAGTATAGTCATTGAATGACATGCAAAACTTCATTGGTAAATGTAGAGTATAGTCATTGAATGACATGCCATACTGCATAGATCAATGCAGAGTATAGTCATTGAATGACTTGCCATACTGCATAGATCAATGCAGAGTATAGTCATTGAATGACATGCCATGCTGCATAGATCAATGTAGAGTATAGTCATTGAATGACTTGCCATACTGCATAGATCAATGCAGAGTATAGTCATTGAATGACATGCCATGCTGCATAGATCAATGCAGAGTATAGTCATTGAATGACATGCCATGCTGCATAGATCAATGCAGAGTATAGTCATTGAATGACATGCAAAACTTCATTGGTAAATGTAGAGTATAGTCATTGAATGACATGCCATGCTGCATAGATCAATGTAGAGTATAGTCATTGAATGACTTGCCATACTGCATAGATCAATGCAGAGTATAGTCATTGAATGACATGCAAAACTTCATTGGTAAATGTAGAATGTACTCAGTAAGTGATATGCCATGCTGCATAGGTACAGGGTAGTCATTGAATGCCTTGCTATGCTGCTTTGATCAAAATGATCTTTGCAAGATAGCTTGTTTAAGTTTGTTGATATATCAGTTCCTTGGTGGCTGCTTTGTGTTATTCATAAACCTGAAATAGTAAGTGTACGAAGATTTTCAATTTGTACGTATTACAGTCAATGCTGCATGGCAAGGCATTATGAACAAAATGGATTATAGAATAACAATGAGGATAGTTTCTTTCAATAACCTATCCCATCATTGGTTTTCTAACACCGTGACTGAGACACTCTCTGGTACAGATCAGCTAGATATACATGTGCAGTCTTTCGCATTTTGTCGTCAGTGAGTTGCAAAATACAAAACAATAACTTCACCTGTAGAAACGTACAAATAGCACATCAGCAGCTAGTCTTGGAAATGTAGAAGAGTTTCATTGTTTTCTTCATCATGTACTACCGGTACATATGTAGTGTATGTACCCAAGTTCTCAGTCATGTGTTGGAATACCAGTGTATGCGAGGATATGGACACTTGAAAGCAAGCAATATGGGGGAGGCAGAGAAATGGATGTGTGCTGAGTTTAAAATCCTGCCATATATATATTATGTAGCAGTCCTAACTGTGGCATGATTCCTACACATATGATGAATCGGATGCACAAGGGCAAGACCTTCTATGTCAAGAGACAACACTTCACACACTTCATATCATGTAGTACTTTTAGCAAGCATTTCCATCCCAAAAAATGTTAGATAACTGAACACTGAACCATGCATGCGAGAAATACCAAATCAGAAAGTTTGGCACAATGTGTAAAACAGAGCGAAGTTTGGCACAGTGTCAGCAAAACAAATTCATGTATGGAACAGTGTACAAACTTAAGTTTAATTTGACATAGTGTGCAAAACAGCACGAAAACTGACACAGTAGGGGGTGTTAAGAGGTAGCGGTCCTCTCAGCTGCTTCTGCAATTCCCTGTTTGTTTTTATATGAGTGTTTTTTGAAGAGGGGTTAGAGGAGGGAGGGGGGGGGGGGGGGGTACTAATATTATATATACTGCCTGACTGTAAAGCCATGTATACATACATCCATACTGACTCACTTCTCAGCTGGGAACTTTGAAATCCTGATGCAAAAAATTTCACAACCTCGCAAGAAAATGACAAATAAAACCTAAAAAAAAAAAAAAGCCTGCAGAGAGATTTTTGTATAAGGAAGAGATTCTACTATTAGACCACAAATATGCAAACTTGCTACATATTTTTCGTTTTCCTTTAAATGTTAAATAATGTTCCTTAATATCTGTCCAATTGCATCTGTGAACAAATCAACCTTTTATGGTAGAATAGAACATATCCAATTCATGATAGTCTAACAGGGTGAAGTAGTCAAAGTAATGCTGTGATTTCCATTCATATCAATCAATTTAGATGGCACTCCCAATTATCATAGACTGAAATGTACATTTTGTAGACATTTTATTTTGTTTATTTCTAGAGCAGGCTAATTGCTAAATGATCTAGTCTTTTCTGTGGTAAATCATGTATATTTTGTTAAATGTATAGACTGTCTATAAAGTGGATAGATGTAGTCTAAATGCTGTCCAAGCTATAGACCACGTCTACAAAGTAGATGGTCTATATACTGTCCAAGCTATAAACCATGTCTACAAAGTAGATGGTCTATATACTGTTGTATAGACAGTCTACAAAATAGATGGTCTGTATACTGTTCAAGGTATAGACAGTCTACAAAATAGATGGTCTGTATACTGTTCAAGGTATAGACCACATCTACAAAGTAGATGTTCTCTGTACTTTTCATTTATAGACTGTCTACAAAGTAGTTCATTGCGTAGATTTTGTCTACAGAGTAGATGGTCTATATACCATGCAAGCTATAGACTTTGTCTACGAAGTAGATGGTCTATGCACATCATTGTACAGACTATCTACAAAATAGATAGTCTATGTAATGTTGAAAGTATAAACCACATGTACAATGTAGATGGTCTATGTACAGTTCAATGTATAGACCTTGTCTACAAAGTAGATGGTCTATAAACTTCAGTGTATAGACTTCTCTGTTCATGTTATAGACAATTATAGATATTATATATTCTGTTGGATGGAATACAAAACTAACTTTAGATGTTTTTTTTATTAAGTGTGTTCCTGGCAATTTGCATCATCTTTCAAATTTTCCACCAATGTGGGTTTGAGTTTTTTTTACGTTAGCTATCGTAGGCTAACACTTTATATGGTGAACAGTACACTGTTTGCAATACAATATATAAAAATATAAAAAGACATTTTTGTCAGTCTTTTGAAATTTCTTGGCCCAATATGTTGGCACCGAACATAACGCAGCTTCTTTTGTTATTTGACTTCTATATGAAATAAGTCGTGTGATGTACTCAACAGTAAAAAAACTAACAACTCACTAATGTTGTGTAAATTTTTCATACATTTGCTGTTTGAATTTTTGTAAAAACGATTTTGAAAAGCCTCTTGGCTAAAAAAAAAAATTGATATACACAATTTAATAACTTTGACTGAAAGATCATCCATTGTGGGCACGCTTCTTATATCTTTCTGCAAAAGGGATGATAAGGGCGCCCTCTGGTGATGTGTTTTACAGTCTGTTTAATAACTAGGCTTGGGTTAGGGTTTGGAGGAAATTAGCAATGATGATATCTGTAGTGTGTAGGGTCAAAGGTCAAAGTTCATGGGCATTCTTTAGTGTGGTTGACGAATTAACAATTTCTTTAAGAGACAAATTTCGTCCCCATAAAATAGTCGTGAAAGTCTTAAAGTTAGGAAGCAACAAAAGAAGAAATTATTGAACTCTGTTCCAACATTTACACTCTGTGATATAATAGTTTATTATGCATTTCATATCTTGTGCCATAGTGAATGACCTGAAAGTTGGTCAGAAACAAAAAACTAACCCACCCTGCAAAAGAATGCACTTCAAGATCTGAAATTTAATGTGTCAGTGATGCTTTGTATGTCAGTAGCAATAGTGTTTTGTCTGTGTAGCAATGATTGACATGGGTGAAATACACTCTAAATTGATGGGTGTGATGAAAGTGTATATGTTGAGGTGTAGTATGGGCATACCTCAATATTAATATTTGATTAAAATCTGATGTAGTGAAAGCCACTAGATGTTCTTTATTTATCTCTATATCCATCATGTTGCGTCGTTTGTTTTGTTCCGGGTGACTGCCACCCCTTCTCACGTCTGACCCTGTGTAATAGAAAATCTTGTTGAATCTCAAGGACCTTGAAAGATTTCTTCAACGAATCAGCATGCTTCTTTCAAAAAAAGAAGCTTGCTGATTCGTTGAAGAAACCTCTAAAAAATGTGAGAAATTTGAATGAGGCAGTGATCACCCAGAACAAAACAAATGACACAACGCAATGGAAATAGAGGTAAAGAAAAGAGATCTAGCTGCTTTCACCACACCAGATTTTAATCAGATTGACCTCAATATATACCAACACCTTTAATATCTAACATTTATCTAACATTCTTTCACCCATGTATGAGATAGAGGCAATTTTTTTCATATGAGTTTGTTGTTGTACCATGTTGATAACTGCTATACGCAGGTGAGCGTTTTAATAACGATTAGACTATTTGTTTCGGAATTGGGTGACATCGAAGCTCTTGTCATCATAAAAAACAAAAACAAGATAATTTTCATTCTTTGCTGCTAGAGGGCAGTATACTTATTTGCTAACAATCACAGAGTGTTCATACAAGAGAAGATACTTTGTGTTCAGTTGTCTCTGTTGGCGTGTCTTTTTGCTGCAAATTGTCCGCCAGAGGACTGTGCATTCATTCATTCATTCATTCATGCAAGAGCGTACTCTCTCTGATATAGCATAAGGGTAGTAGAATCAAACTGTAGATGATTTGTGTGAATTTTTTAATTTCAAGTGTATTATAGACTTGTCACTTCTTAATTCAAATGCTTATGCAGCTTTCAATGTTTTTGTTATTTGGATACATTTTTTACTGCTATATATATATATATATACTTTTCACTAATCGTTCTATTTGAGAGACTTTTTCTGTTTCATTGATAATTGAATAATAAACTAATACCGGTGCAATATTATTCAAAAACTGTTTCTTCAAACTTGGACAACATAATTGAAGTAAAAAAAAGTAGATATGAAAGATTTGAACTGTATTATCTGTGATTATGATTCAGTGTCATTATACTACATCAAATTTAATATCTTTATTACTCTCTCTTTCTCGCTTTTTATGTCAAAATGGAACAGAAAAGGGCTATTCCATTCTCTTATAACTCCATAAACAAAAGACACAGCATTGCCTTGCAGATACTCACAGCAAAGATGATATGCATTATTAAGAATATAAGTGAGCGCTTCATAGAAAACAGTCTGATAACCAGTGTTTTTGCTAAGGTTGAGGAACCACGGTAACAGAAAGGGGGGGAAATATAGTAAAACTGGCATAGTTTCCAATACTTTGTCCCAACCATAATTATGATTGTAACCCCCAGTAGAATGACAGGAGAACTCAGGTATATTTTACCTGCTTACCACCCTTAACAAAAACACTGGAGAACAATGGGTTTGATCATTAGCCAAACTGATTTCATGTGTAGTCAAAGATATCCATACCGTCTTTGTAAATATACCAAGGTGTAAAGTAATTTCACTTCAGCTTTGTCAAACATCAAAATGTCAACCAACAGAAATGTGAGTAAACAGCTTTAACTTGTAAACAGGTTTTCTTAAAGCTGCCTTAGATGTAACTGAGATGTTTTTCCAAACTTTTTTGTTACGTATAATGACATTCTCATAATGTACACCCTGAGCAGTATTGAATCACCTGTGGGTATTTGTGTAGTTCTCATATGATTAAACTGCACTGACTGTAACTGCAGTGATTTCAACCTTATACTGTAATACCTATGGATGAAATCAACATGTACTGATAATTAACATATACAATGTCTAGTTATCAGTATTTTAACATTTTTTAGTAAGTATACTATTGGTTAACGGTTGTCTGATCAGTTCAATATTTGTACTTCAATTACAGCTAATTCAGTTTAAATCATAACTCTAAAGCCATGATGTCATCTTTCTATGAATTTAGTTTGTGTTACATCAACAATAAAGTCCTCACTGATCTAGATATGTATTTACTTTAATTTTTAATTTACTAGATGATTTTGTATGCATCAAGAGTAAGTTACCGTACATTAAACCTCAGTTTAGCCATGAATGTCAAAGACACTGTAGCTGCAACTGTAGACTATATATTTCACAGCCAAAAGAATCAAACCGAACATCACAAGAAAACCATGCAATTCTGTTCTCATGTTCACCAAGGTGTACATATTTGTTATTACGATTGTTCCAACCAATATAATGTAAAAAAAAAACGTGTGCATATATTTGCTATTCACAGCCATTGCGTAACAACTTTGAATTTAGTCCTGGAAGTATTTTTTTTTCAAGACTATGATATCAAACACTGTAAGTTGATGGTAGTTGTGCAATTATGCATGTTTTTATGCGACAGAACGCTAACATTCAGCAGCCACTCCGATGTGCTAAGATGCGATAGATATTATAGCATATAGATGATGCTACAGTGCTAAAAAAAACAAAACTTATCAGCAGGGTTTTTACGGCAGACACGGTAGATTTCAAAAGAGAACAAATATTCAGTTATTCCCATTATTCTTATTTTGAGTAACCGAATTGTGGTTTTTTTATAAGAACCAGTTGCCATATTTAACCTTCAATGGAGTGTATTTAAGATACCAAAGAATTCTTCTAAATTATTGCTGTCCAGTTTTCAAGAAACAGTTTGTTAATACTTATAAATGTGAAAAAATTTTCATCGAAATAAGTCAGAATTTCACCTTTTTTTTCCCTTGCTGCCTGACATTGTATCTTTTTAATGAAATGTTAACTAGGTAAAAATAGGAATTTTCTGTAGCTGATCTGTGCCTTTTTTTGTCAGAATTCACATTTGGTAATGTATTTATTTGAAAGTCTTGAGAGGAAAGAATGCCTATTCTGCTGTGACAGAAATGTATAGTTAGTAATGTAAACAAATCTGATAGCGTTAAACTTTATTTGTTAACACAGAAAATAGTTTCAAGCATTCTGTAACTGTCATTGTGGTCCAGACATACATTGCCATACACATAGCATAGCATTCCCCACAGAACATGGTTCTGATTTTAGGATTTCAAGTGAAATTACTGGGTTCAAAGGTCATAATTCAAGTGAAATTACCAATCTGAATGGTCATATTCCAAGTTCAAATCAGAGTTCAAAAGGTTGTGCACCAAGTGTATTTAGTGTTCAAAGGTCATATTTCAAAAATTGCAGACTTCAAAGCTCGTGTTCCAAGTAGCACTAAAATATTGGTATTTCAAGCAAAACTGCAGACTTCAAAGATCTTATTTCAGAGTCAACAATTTTACTGAAGATAATATTACCTGTAGCTTTTCTATTAACACAGTGAATCAGATGCCGTCAGTAGACAGGACTAAAAACAGTGAAATGAGAATAGTTTATGTACAGTTGTGATTTCTCTTACAAGAACTTCAAGACAATACTTAGATAGCTAAAAATTCTAGAGACTAGAGCCATGACGTGTATATTCTGTAGAAAAGGATGATGTATTTATTTGATGTATTTTATATACTACTAGAGAATATCTGTATGGTTAGTAAAACTTTCAACCACAAACCTCTCGTACTTTACAAAAGCTACAGAATGTTCCTTATTTTTTCAAAAACAACTAAATGTAGAGTAGACATGTTCTAATAATTAATTCTTAACTGCTATTTAATTGTCATATTTCTTGTTAAATTGCTCAAAATAATTACTAAAAATAAAAATTTTACACTTTGAACTTATTGTGTGAGTCGTGTGTTTAAATGTGTGATGCTTTAATATCAGTGGTTGTGGTGTGGCTGTAGATGTTAACATACACTACAGTTTTGGAGTTGACTGTCCTATGTCATGGAATGAGACTCTGCTTCAGTGCTGATATCCAGTGAGCACTGAATTATGTTCTTTTTTTTTGGACTGCCCGATGTCAGACACTATTAAAAGTAGATCTTAATTTGTCAATCAATGGTTTCATCCGTTTCCACTCCTACTGAGTCTGTAAGGTACGCCATGGCGGGGCGCCCCCTCACACATCGGTCAACCCCTCCCATGTCGGGTAAGAGTAGGCCGGTTAGGGTGGAATGACATGACGTATCATACAGTCTAACACCTACTCAGTTAGGAGAGAATGTATATTGCAGCCTGTCTCCTTATGATAGGGGGAGAATGTATATGAAAGCCCACCCATATGCACACATACACACCATACACACGCACGTACGCACATACATGCATGCACACACATACATGTACACACACACTGGATACTTCACAGCAGTATGTACATGTATAATTTGACTATTGAAGGGGTCAAACATATGTTTTTGTATACCAAACCGTAGCTATATTCAAGCCTATGTTTTCCTTTATTTAATAAGATTTCACTTTATGAGAATTACACATAAAAAATTGCAGTTTAAAATTCATACATTTCATAGTTGTAAATTATTTTCAAAAGTAACTTGACCAGGACAGAGTCTAGAGCGCTATGGTGCTTTCTTGGTTATAGTACTAGTTCTGAGGTAAAAACGTGTGTCCTTCTTATTGAAATGTACAAGGTAATCATCGACCATAAATCACAATGTCTCCTGTCACTAGAAATTGTACAAAGGTATCCATGATTAATTTGACGTCATCAACAACAAACCTACGTCATCGAATTGACATCCAGTCGTGGTAGTGATGATTATTTTAAAAGATACATCTCTAAGTCACGTGGATTGTATATGACATGTAAATTTTCCAATCACAACCTTTCAACAAGAGATCACATTCAATACTGTACCAGTTTTCTGATATCCCCCTCAAGTCAAACTTTAACTATTACAGTGCACTGCACGTTACTGTTCATTTGTTATCTTTGACACAACCACATAGAAGCCAATAAGAAACTGCACATGCTACACTTTAAGATAAGAAATAGTTTCTTGCGACATTGGTTTACTAGTAAATGAATGAACTAAACATGCCACAAATGCAGACATCAAAATATTGGCACCGTCCACTCTGCGTCTATAGTTGTAATATATTCAAGTGGTTTATTTCATTCAGATTAAATGTAGCAAGAAACTGCGATCTTGCTATCTTAAAG